>NC_091578.1:25950167-25952667 GCF_042767895.1 Penaeus vannamei | reverse complement strand
TATAAGTACATATACATACACATACACCCACACATATATATATCTATATTCATACATATTTATATACATACATATATACAAATATAGATGTATGCATATATATGTGTATATATAAATATGTGTATATACATATACGTATATATGAATAGAAAAACACAATACCGTATTGATATTATGGTAGAAAAACCCACAATGCACAAACTAGATTGTTTGAAGAAAGTGAGACTCTTTCCTCAGTAAATCTAGTTTGTGCATTGTGGGTTTTTCTACCATACGTACATATACTTAATTTGGATATAAATGTATTTTCGCCTGACAAGTACAGTATTCACATATGACAATTTATTGCATTTCCCACATTAACTTGAACCCATGTCTATACCATTAGTATTCATTTTGAATAGTAATTGTTAGCCTTGTTCATGGGGAAGAAAATGACTGGACCAACCCATTAGCACAATCAAAAGAACAAATATGGTTATGGAATATACAATTTGTTAAATAAGATTTGTTTACTTACATTAGCACAATCAAAAGAACAGATTTGGTTATGGGATATACAATCTGTTAAATAAGATTTGTGTTTACTTATTAGGTAAAAAAAGATCATATAAAACTGCCAAATAAACATTTGGATAAGTGAAATTAGTAGACGAAGCGCAAAGCTAAATGAAATATAATAAATGTATTGTCAAATAAAACTAGTACGTATAAGGGCATATGAAGATTAGAGTTGATAACTCTAATTTTGCATATAATTAGCGTGTCACTGAGGTTAAGGATAAACAACTTAGAAGCAATGTGATAAATTTCTACCACATTTTTTCTTTCTTTCTTTTTTTAAATAAAGCTAATTTTGTATTTTTCTAAAATTTGTCTTCGCAAGAAGATTTTCATAGAGCAACTTTTTATTTTTAGTATGAAAACCATACTATCTAAATCTAGGAAACTTCCTTTTGTTTTTGCTCTCTCTCTCTCTCTCTCTTTCTTTCTAATTCTTTTTTCTTTCTTTCTTTCTTTAGATAAAAGAGATGCCGTGTCTTCTTTATTTTACTTTTTTTTTGTATATCAAAATACAAGTAGCAGTTAGGTGTAGCATACAATTCTGATCTTACGTCACTCATTGCATTCGGAAAGTGCACACACCCCAATAAAAACTCTCATGGGATACTCCATATTTATAAGTTGATCTTCCGGAGTGTCCTTGGATTCAGTGGGAAACGAAGCGACGAGGGCCTTAAAAATAATTCACAAGAAGAGCGTCGAGAAAGTTTCCGCCACTGGAAACACCGCAGAATGTGAAGTGTCAGTCCCCGTGTGCGTATATATGCAAAAACACACATACACATATATGCAAACGTACATATACACATATATTTGTGTGTAAGCGTATGCACGCGCGCATGTGTGTGTGTTTGATTGTTTGTATGTGTTTGTGTGTATGTCTTTACGTTGTTTGTATAAAAGTATATGTGTACATATTCATTTATTCATTCAAATGCATGTATGCATGTATGTAGACATTGCCGCGCAGTGCTGAAATATATTCCCATATACGGGGGCATTTCTCGTACGACAGACCAATAACACAAAAGATGAAAAAAAAACACCTATGTCCTTGTATTTACTTATGTGCTATTGTATATTCACAAAGGCAATATAAAAGGCACTGGTCTTTCGCCGAAAATACTTCTTTAAGGTGGACCTTCACCACTTCCTCAAGGACTTTCCGGAAAAAAATTACTTGCGTTTGCTATATAAGTCTTTCATTGCTATAACGGCATAATTTTTGCTTCTTTTTGCACAGTAAGGAGATTATATTCTGAATATGAATCAGGTGAGGAAAGAAGAAGGCGAAGGAAAATGTTGCTAAATATGTACGTAGAGGATAATAGGATTTCACTGTCAGATTTGCCTTATCATTTTTAGGTATCTGTTGCTTGCAGAGATAATATGTGATGATCAATGATTATGATTATAGCAATGGTTAGGCCACAACTTTTTTTTTTTGTTTTTGTTTGTTTGTTTGTTTTTTTGGAATAGCGAGCAAGTCTGGTGATAATGAAATGTCGGTGGTAGGGGGGGGGGGGAGATCCTTAGCACCAAAATAAGACCACTGTACCTCCTACCTTCCAAAGATCAGTGCAGGTTCATTGCGCATATTGCGAAATACGCCAGTACTGATCAGAAGCGACCACCGACCACGGACACGATAGACAATAGACATGGCAAGACGCATGAGAGTAAGGCATTTCCGCCAAATATATTTTATTTTTGTTTTGGGGATATGAGAAACGATACCATACACAATGAATCATAGACAAATAAATTTGTTTTTATATTTTTTTCTTCTTCTTCTTCTTCTTCTTCTTCTTTTTCTTTCTTTATTTATTTATTTTTTTTTTTTATTTTTTTTTTGCTGTTTCTTTTACGGACATCACAATATCGGCAGGAAATTTGAAAACAATAAAAAATCGGGATTTTCACTTTTTTTTTTACT
>NC_091578.1:25874884-25884884 GCF_042767895.1 Penaeus vannamei | reverse complement strand
GAATTTTGGGGGAATTTATGGATTTTTCCCGTTTTTTTTTTTTTTTTTTTTTTTGGGGGGGTCTTGTTTGGATATTTGTGCGTCTGCGTGCATGTATAAGTGTGTGTGAACACACACAAATGAATATTCATATCTACCTTCTTACGTAAGTGTATACTCGCAAACACAAAAATAGACTCATACATATACACAAGCAACTAAACACGTGCGTGCATATGTAAACAACTAATCACTCAACTAAGATTCTTAAAAATATATAATAATGATACTATTACTAAAATAAAAATAGATTCATTAAAATAAAAGCGATGCCCCTGAGCTGTGGGTCTCCAGGGAATCCAAGGGGAACCCCAGTGCTCATCATGGGGTATAAAAAGGCTCGGAAGAAACGAGAGCAGCGCATCTTGCACTCAGCCTGCACCGAGACAGCACACTCCTCTCTGTCCCAAAATGAAGCTGGTGAGAGTCGCAGTTAGCGTATTATCAAATGCTACAGAGGGACGAGAAGTCCCTCTGTAGAACACGTTTTTCTTTCTGACATCTTTTCCTATCTCTCTCTCTCTCTCTCTCTCTCTCTCTCTCTCTCTCTCTCTCTCTCTCTCTCTCTCTCTCTCTCTCTCTATATATATATATATATATATATATATATATATATATATATATATATATATATATATATATATATATTGCGCCTTTAAAAATCAATAATGACTATTTGGAATCTATGTGTGACTTAACGAGTTGAAACATGACTGGCTCATTTTCGCAGATCTCCTTCTTGGTGGCCATGGTGGCGGCCCTAGCGTGCTTCTTGGGGTCCGCTCGCGCCATGCCCGACGCCCTCGCATTGGCTGGCCCTGACCCCGTGGCTGACCCTGACCCTTGGGGACATGGGAGTCGTAGGTATAGTTATGGGAGCTCTGGTTACCGTCGTCATTACAGACGCTGGTAGAAAAGGTCATGCCCAGCTACAGTGACCTCGCAGATTTAGGATCGACCTTGTATCAACACCCGTTGCTATGGCAGTTTTCATCACAAAACAAAATATCCTATTTGATATAGCTGAATAAAAAGAGTTAAACCCATACACATTTTCACTTACACCTTTCTCGATTTTCATATATCATCGAATAATGAAGAAATTGAAGATAAGTAATACCATTAAGACATATATCCCATATATATATATATATGTATACACCTGTACACACACGTACGCTCGCATACACACACACTCAAATACATATACATATATATATAGAGAGAATTTATGTGCGTATATACATATATGTGTGTGTGTGTGTGTGTGTGTGTAATGTAAATATAACGAAAACAAATTGACAAAAATATGAATGTGTTACCTATACAAGGGGTCCTCTACTTACGACGGAGATAACACACCTAAATACTCACATCACATATGCTAATGCAGTAAGTATACATGTATTAAAATCATAATCTAAAACATGACATTTCTATAACGTACCTAAAAACAACTCGACCTAAAGGAACACATGGAAGACACATTGTAAAAACTTCATGATTTCTAGCGTCGTATCCACGAAACGTCGTAAGTCGAGGCCGTCGTAAACCGAGGACCCCCTGTGCATGTGTATGCGTGTATGAGTATGTGTGTTTGTGTGTGTGTGGTTGTGCGTGTTTGTTCATACATACATATATATATATATATATATATATATATATATATATATATATATATATATATATATATATATATATATGTGTGTGTGTGTGTGTGTGTGTGTGTGTGTGTGTGTGTGTGTGTGTGTATGTATGTATGTATATATTAATGTAAATATTGATACGAACACATACATACATATATATAAAGGAATATACGTACAGGGGGTCCTCGGTTTACGTCGACTTCCGACGTTTCGTGGATATGACGCAAGAAATCACGAACAGTATTTGTAATGTCTTCAAATCGTTCCTTTAGCCCGAGTTGTTTTATGTACGTCATAGAAGTGTCTTGTATTTAGATTATGACTTTAGTACATGTATACACACTGCATTAGCATATGTGAGTGACTTTGGTGCTGTACTGCATTAAGGTGTGTTCCGACTTGCGTCAAAATTCGAGTTACGACGCCATCGTAGGGACGGATCTCCGTCGTAAATCGAGGACCCCCTGTATACGCAATATATATATATATATATATATATATATATATATATATATATATATATATATATATATATATATGTACTGAATACAACTATGAGAAAACACTGACAAAGAAAAAAAAATCAAGGCGTCGCTCGGATGTCCATTTCTGAGAAGTTATGGATTTTTTAGTGTTTTTTCAGCTTTGTTTGGATGTGTGTGTATGAGTGCATGTATATATGTGTGTAAAAGCATACATATTGATATTCGTATCTAACTTCCTACGTAATATAAGTACATACTCGCAAACACAAATACACACTCATACATACATATAAGCGCAGACAAATATACACGCACGTGTGTATGCAAACAGCCAATCACTTAACTAAGATTCTGTAAAAACATTAATAGTAATAATGATACTGAATATGACTGAATCAATCAAAAAAGCGATGCCCCTGAGCTGTGGGTCTCCAGGGAATCCAAGGGGAACCCCAGTGCTCATCATGGGGTATAAAAAGGCTCGGAAGAAACGAGAGCAGCGCATCTTGCACTCAGCCTGCACCGAGACAGCACACTCCTCTCTGTCCCAAGATGAAGCTGGTGAGAGTCGCAGTCAGTGCATCATTAAATGCTATAGGTCTAGCAGCTTTCTTCTTAGGTGTTCATAAGTCCAAGAATATGGATATGTTCACTTAGCTACTATTTGCTGGTAGTTGATCTTAAGTGTTTGTTTTGAAATGTTTTCAAGGGACGAATTAAAACTGATTTTGATAGGGTTGAAAATACAAATATCCACGAAGATCCACTCCCCTCTGTTCCAAGATGAGCGTCTCAGTTGGCGTATCCTCAAATGCTATGGGATTAGCAGCTTTCTTTGGTGTTGATCAGTTCAAGCGATTTATAATGTTATGGATATGTTTACTTAGCTACTTTTTGTTGGCATATTAATCTTGAGGATTGAAAATACAAATATTCCTTAAGAGCCAGTCTATCTACTTATAAACTTGCATTCATAAAAAAAAAAAATAATAAAAAAATACCAGAGGCCGTATTTGTGGAAAACAAAATCAATCATTTTATTTTCTATTTAAATAAGGAGTATCCGCTTTGACTTTCTTTTTTAGTCAGTCTTAAGTCTCTCTCTCTCTCTCTCTCTCTCTCTCTCTCTCTCTCTCTCTCTCTCTCTCTCTCTCTCTCTCTCTCTCTCTCTCTCTCTGCGTGTGTTTGTGTGACTCAATCTTGTAAACATTTGCGCCTTTAAAAACCAGCCATGACGATTTGGAATCTATGTGTGACTTAACAAGTTGAAACATGACTGGCTCATTTTCGCAGATCTCCTTCTTGGTGGCCATGGTGGCGGCCCTAGCGTGCTTCTTGGGGTCCGCTCGCGCCATGCCCGACGCCCTCGCATTGGCTGACCCTGACCCCGTGGCTGGCCCTGACCCCGTGGCTGACCCTGACCCTTGGGGACATGGGGGGCGTAGGTATGGTTATGGGGGCTATGGTTTCCGTAGTCATTACAGACGCTGGTAGAAAAGGTCATGCCCAGCTACAGTGACCTCGCAGATTTAGGATCGACCTTGTATCAACACCCGTTGCTATGGCAGTTTTCATCACAAAACAAAATATCCAATTTGATATAGCTGAATAAAAAGAATTAAATCCATACACTTATTTTACACCTTCCTCGATTTTCATACGTATCTACTAATGAAGAGATAGAGTAAAAGAATGAATAAAGATACCGTTCAGGAGTACGTTGCACTTGCATACATATGTGTGTGTGATCACACGTACACCCATATATGTGTACATATATGTATAGATATATATATGTGCATGTGTGTATATATATACATAAGTACATGCATGTGTATATCCCAAAGTCGACGGGAAAATGGTGAGTTCCCTTTGGCAATGCTTTGTTAAATGTTTCTGCACATAGATGGCTCTGCCAATGCTTAGCCACAAAGGAGTCAGTCAGATTTTGGGACCTCAGTTTTCCTTGAAAAACTGGAAAATGCTTTTTTTATTACTAATGTTATCAATATTGACACATTTTTGTTATAAACATTTTAATTGCTATATTGTTACTGATATTACTAACAGCAGTAACATTTGAAAAAATCGAAAATCAAGGAAAAGGGTAAACAGGTGAGACAGGTAGTTCGCGTAATTGTCTTATTGGTAACAGTACTTGTAGAGCCATCTATACGTAAAAACAATTACACAAAATAGGCAACGGCATGTACAGGCTGGGACTAAAGCCCTAGGATTTTTTCCGTGTTTTGTTTATTGCCCAGAATTGGCGCTGCAATCGCTGTGTAGTAAAGGGGCAGATTCCTGAATGGAGGAGGAAGGGAGGCCAGTGCTGGGTTGTAGGGATTCATTACTTTGCTTCAAACATGTGTTTGAATTAATAAGATCTTTAGATGTGTGATAACTACAAAGTGATTGCAGCGTCATCTCTGGGCAATAAGCAAAACACGGAAAATCTTTCCGAGGACATAATCACGAAAGATAGGAAAGCTCCGAAAATTCACGTGCTATCTACATACAGTAGTTCCGCGTCAGGCCGATAGATGGCAGTAGCAAAGCATAGGTATCACCAATTCGTTTACATTTTCGAAGCCTGCGGACTGTCATAGTGACTGGGATGCCGCGCATCCTCGTGTTCTACGTGATAACAGGAAAGAAACGCATCCAGAGTTTGTGTTTCACACTTTCCCAGGAGATAAACAGAGGTAATATATCGGAACTGTATATAACCGTATGAAATGTATGGACTGTGTATGCATATATCAAAAATCAATAATAGATATGAAGTTTTAATAGCTTCAGAATCACTGAGTGGTCATTATCTTATGTTACTGTATGTCGAGATTGTTTCATAAAAGTCAAATGTATCTATACGTAACGAAGTGTCAAATCATCTTCTAGGTATTTTTGTTTGATGATTTAAAATAATGCAAGGGATTACAAAAGGAGGGAAAAGTTAGTATAATGCAAGGCAGAGCGTGTAATACGTGATCTGCTAATCTCCAACAAATACCTTGTCATTAATTATGTAAACTGTATAAACTATCACTAATTATTGTATGTAAAAGATTACTGCCTAGTATAAAACAGTTTGTTATAATGTGAAAACAATTTTCACACAAAAAAATAGAGAAAATGAGAAAACTTAACCGATGATTTTTTTTCTGTTGCTTACATTATCTGTTTTAGAGTATTTTGGTCTCATTCAAACGACTCTTACATTTATTTATAGCAGTGATCTACCATTTCCAAGCTAAAAATCCCCCTTCCTACAATAATACCTCTTTCCCCACAAAACCATAAGAGTTCGGTATGGTAGTTAATGAGTATATATATATATATATATATATATATATATATATATATATATATATATATATATATATATATATATATATATATATACGCGCGCGCGCACACACACACATGCATATATATATATATATATATATATATATATATATATATATATATATATATATATATATATATATATATATATACATTTATATGCATTTCACAGTCAACTTATTTACCCTTAGTAGATGCATGTTTTCTTTGTGAGTGCCATTACTTACATCTTGCATAATGAAATCGATATAATATAATGTTTCTTTCATTGGATAAGGAAATCCTAAAAACTTGTGTAGTAGAAATAGGTTAGTAGAAATAGGCCTATCTGCCGTCATAGTAAATCGATATGCAGTAACTATTTCAATTGCCGTTGACACCATTTACTATTTTTCTGAATCTTAATTTGTAATGCTGATACAGACTTTACATAATGTATTTATTTTTTATATTAATATTTCGTTTTTCATAGTATTGAAATGGATCTTCCCTGCCATAGGCTGGCCATTTTCAAAAAAAAATAATTGTGCATATATATTACATATGAACGTATTTATTTTAGTGTATTTATGCACATCACAACAAAAGCTACAGGGTATGCAGTTTCCACTTTTCATCCGGAAATTATACTAATGGAAACTCAGATTCTAGACTTCTCCATGCTTGCCCAGACCAAAACCTTAGCTGTAAGTATTGAAAGGTTACCATTGTTAAACGATAGTATTTTGAGTTTTGAATTACCATTGTACATGGGAATGAGTAGTGGCAATGTTAATGTAACATCAGAACGTTTTGAGTAGATTAAGGAATGGTATGTTAAGAATATGAATTATTTCCTGATCAACAGAGTTGTAGTTTATTTCTATTAAATCTTCAAATTTAAAAGTAACCGCTGTAACTGTATTGAAATCAAGCATGCCTTAAGATACTTAGGTATCATGAAAATTTTAAATGCATATCATACTTGTATAATTATGTTAAATGGATTTTTCTTTTTTTATAGAAACTATAAAATTGTCTTTTTACAGACTGCAAACGTGCAAGCCAAGGGTCTGAAACTCTCTCTTTCTCAGAAAATATAGACATTGATTTTGGAAAGATGCTTTATGTATTTACATATTATTTGTGTAAATAAAAGAAAAGGATCATTGCTATAAATGCTACACAGGCTTCCCCAACCATAATTATCTCTGTTTCTCTCTCTCCCTCCCCTCTTTCTCTTTCCCTCTCTCTATCTCTCCCTCCCCTCTTTCTCTCTCCTCTCTATCTCCCCCTCCCCTCTTTCTCTCTCCCTCTCTATATCTCCCTCTCTCTATCTCTATCTCTCCTATCTCTATCTCTCTCTCTATCTATCTCTCCCTCTCCCTCTCTCTATCTCTCTCTCTCTATCTCTCCCTCCCCTCTTTCTCTTTCCCTTTCTCTATCTCCCTCTCTCTATCTCTATCTCTCCCTCTCTCTATCTCTCCCTCTTTCTATCTCTCCCTCTCTCTATCTCTATCTCTCTCTATCTCTATCTCTCCCTCTCTCTATCTCTATCTCTCCCTCTCTCTATATATATCTCCCTCTCTGTATCTCTCCCTCTCTCTATTTCTCTCTCTCTCTCTCATCCTCTCCCCCCCTCTCTCTCTCTCATCCTCCCCCCCCCCTCTCTCTCTCTCTCTCTCTCTCTCTCTCTCTCTCTCTCTCTCTCTCTCTCTCTCTCTCTCTCTCTCTCTCTCTCTCTCTCTCTCTCTCCTCATTATATTTAGGTATATGCATCTCCATGTATAAAATGATATTCTACATCCTTTTTATGTTTTTAGGGTTCTTTAAAAGGAACATTGGATGATAGGTAATTGCTACAAAAAGAAAGGTTGAAATCGACAAAATGGAAGCACAAGGTTTGTAAAATTCTAGTCAAAATAGATTCTAATTTTATCCTTGTGCCATCAAATGATTCAGCAGAAAAATCTGACATCAAGATATTTTATGAAGAAGTTCGAGTCTGAAGTAGCAACTCTAAGATACAAAAATGGTCTCACTCTACGTGAAGCCAGACAGGAAGCACGGCGAAAAGGTTTCTCCCATACTCCCTACTCTTGTAATGTTGCTTTCTCTGCCCCGCCCTCTCCACCTCAAGATGTTCCTACACCCTCGCTTATACCTACCTACTTCCCCACTTCCACTTCTACATTCTACCTCCCCCAGTCAAATTCTTTTGCTACTCTAAAGCCAGACATCCCAATCTCAACTACAGCTCCAATCTGAACTGCAGCCCAAACACCGTCCCCTCTCCCTCCCCGCACTACCCGCAGGAGACAGAATAAACGCCCCCCCCCCTCCTTCTTCCCCTACTGCACACTCACCTTTATCTTTATTCCTCAGACACCAGTCCCCTCTCCCCAATACCCCCATAAGAAAACCTTTGTCTCACAAAACTCTCCAACCAACTCCACTGCAAAAACTATGGAAGATATCCAAAACTATATGCTTGAGACACAAAATTCCACAACTCCTTCCACACTCGAAGTGACTGCCGATATCCATCACCCTCCTGCTCATATTCCCCCTTCACTTCTCCCTCCCAAATCTAACTGATTTCTCTGGCAACCCCATTCCTGCAGAACCCATCCAACTCTTAATACTTGTGACGGAACTCCAAATACTACCGATAACCATCCTCCCAACACCCATCCTCCTCCTACTAATATTATACCACATCCTCCTACTCCCTCCCAACACAACCCACCCCCCTCAACTCAAACTATACGTACACTCCCTCCCTCCATCCCCTCTATCATTTCCACTCCCTCCTGGATACACACGTGAAACACTTATGTAATTCTCTTACCTAAACCCACCATAGCCTATTCACACAATTTTACCCATCTTAACCTTTCAAGATCACTCTAGATAGTTGACGTATAGCAACTATCACCCTTCAGCCCTCCTTTAATATACTTTCCTATAGTGTTATATGACCTGAGATGTCTAGCACATATATTTTTGCTTTTTTAACCATTAACCATTAACCATTTTCTTTTGCAGATTATTATAAGAAGAAATGTATACATTTTGGTCTGTACTTTTTCTTTCAGCTTTAATGTACTCATTCCATGTGAATAATTGTTTACACTTGTCTGTGCATGGCCTGTGATTGTCAAGCAAATATTTTTACTGCTAATTATAATTGTTTTTTGCAGCTTTCATATTACATTCTAATCTATATTGTGTTGATATTTCAACATACTTCCATGAACTGGGTTTTTTTTTCTTATGTGAATATCGTGCATGTATTTATTGAGTTTATATCAGTTTCTTTCATTTATTCTTTTGTTTATGTGGTTGACCTGCATGCATTCTTTTGTTTATGTCATTGGCCTGCATATTTCTCTTTGGTTTATGTGTCTATCTAGCATATATTGCTTGCATTTATATGATGGCTCTGCATATATGTATTTGGTTAATGTGATTGTTCTGGATGTGTTACTTTTGTTTATGTTATTGTCTAGCATTTATTTCATTGGCTTGTGTGTGCCCTGTTTATATTATTTCTGCTTATGCGATTGTTCAAAGTTATTTTTGTTTATTTTAATGCACTACATATATTGGATGTGATTATTTTAGTGTCTGACATATTTCATTTTTTCTGTGTGTTTGTTTGCTTTTTGTTTTGTGTGTCCTGCATCATACTTGTATAGATATAAAACATTTGCAACACATTGCCATAATATCGAGGCTTCAGTAATATACCATGAATACTCAATAACAAAAAAAAAAATGAAAAGCTGAACGTTTATCTAAAGAATTAATACATTATTCATAAAATTAAGTTTAGCTTTAGTTGTTCAAATGATGTAATAAAAAAGCATGTGGCAATTTTCATGTAATTCGCAACAAAAGCATTGATCTTTAAATCATCGGTGATTCCAAATGATTAGAAAAAGCGCATAACAAATTACTAATGTTTATCACGAGCATAGAGAAACAAAATAAAAAAAAAACGTATTCGCAATTAAGAGTTATTGCTATATGGATAATACATCCGAGAAATTATAAATTTAGAATAAAGGACTGGCCACAAAATTACATTATAAAATTATAATAGTTACCCGTAGAAACTCACGAATATGGTTGTGCGTCATCTCAATAGATGGCGTTCCAAGGCGCCCATTTTTAATGGTGGATATATGAGCTTTCTCCTTATCCATATATAGTCTTTGCTTTGGTCCCAGACTGCACGTACATGGCATGCCCGGCGGCTTCGGGATATAAATATACACTTTTACACATATCTATACATATATGTGTGTGTGCATATATATCTGAGTGTGTTTGAGTGTATGTGTGTGTCTACACGTGTATGTCTGTAAATATATATATATATATATATATATATATATATATATATATATATATATATATATATATGTGTGTGTGTGTGTGTGTGTGTGTGTGTGTGTGTGTGTGTGTGTGTGTGAGAGAGTGTGTGTGTGT
>NC_091578.1:25863012-25871884 GCF_042767895.1 Penaeus vannamei | reverse complement strand
GGTTCAAAGTAGCAATTCAGAGATCAAATATGAACTTCTGTCACTATTTACTGAAATATATCCTTAACAGCAGATAGCAGTGTCATGGAAACGATTTTACTTTAATAAAAAGTCAGTAGGAAAGTATGGTGTATGTATAATCTCTAACACTTGCTTTATGCTAATTTCAAGTTCCGGTTTAAAAATCCTTTTTATTCTACCTGTATTAGGTAATAATATTCATACAATAAAATTGCTTTGTGTGCTTTTTCTATAAAATTCATTCGTTGTGTTCTGCCACAACTCAGTGATGCATATCCATTCTATTTTCTCTTTTTTTCTCTCTCTCTCTGCTTCTGTGCTTCATACTGTCCATTTCTTTCATTTGAATCCAATAAGGTGTTTGATTTAACACACATAACTCAGATTTATGATTTTATTCCAGCCATTTCAATGAAAACACGCCAGGAACTTCTTTACAAACACACAGACGAAATGACACACGCGGAGGCTAAGTCGTGGCGCAAAAGGCACTCAATCGTGGAAAACGAAAACCGTCGTTGGATGTCCACGTCTTCACCCCCGGAAACGGAAGGTGCGCCTGTACGAGTAGCTCCTGCGGGAGTATGATCTTCGTCTGTAGTAAAAGGACAAAGGATCTGCTTCAGGGTCAGCCTCGGGGTAAGGGTAAGCTTCAGGGTCTGCCACGGGGTAAGGGTCGGCCACCGGCTCAGGGTCTGCCACGGGGTAAGGGTCGGCCACCGGCTCAGGGTCTGCCACGGGGTAAGGGTCGGCCACGGGGGAAGGCATGGCACGCGCTGAACCCACAAGGCCATACAGGGCCACGGCCACGCCAAAGAGGACAGTCTGAACAAATAAAAACCATGATAATCCTGCTGATAAATGGTATAGTGAGATGATGATGAGAAACCTGATAAACACACCTTAACGAAATTAATACTTGTTGAACATTCCGGCAGAATCGTTCATTCATTTCCATGTGTCATGTATGTCACATAATGCGCCAGGATTATAAAAATGATAACTTGATAAATTGACGTCTTTTACACACACACGTGTAAATATATATCATATATATACACATACACACACATACTGTGCACGCGCGCAGACACACAAATATAAATATCCATATCTATCTATATATCTAACAGAACAAAAGATCAAACCTTTGAAAATTAAACAGCATTGCAAACTACTAGGATTATGAATCGTTGCTTAGTTTGAAATAGTTGCTGGGAGAGGATTTTTTTTCTTTTTACATTTATCAAGAAAATAGTTTGGAATAGCATGCTAAAGAGATTTGTGTGTCGAATCTTATCCGTTTGCAAGATTTGCTGAATCGGGAAAAGGGATACAGTATATCTGTTACAGAATTGCAATTCTAAAACGAAGTTCAGCGGTGTCTCAATCTTTTGAATGCAGGTTTACTTCACAAAGTTGACAACAATGCTCCAAATTTCCTTAAAACTCATCCTTTCCTTGAAATCTGATTTTTGATCACTTATACGTGTATATAAATAAATAAATAAATATATATAGATAGATAGAGAGAGAGAGAGAGAGAGAGAGAGACAGAGAGAGAGAGAGAGAGAGAGAGAGAGAGAGAGAGATATGACCAGACTATGAACTGTCAAACTCACCAGCTTCATGTTGGTGCGGACAAGATATCGCGAGCCAGGTCAAGCGCGAGCTGAAGCGAACCGCCTCTGGACCTTCTTATATACGCCGCGAGAGGCCCTGACCCGCAGTAGGGAGGGCCCTCCCCCTCCCTCAGGGTGATCCCTTGACCCCAAGAAGAGCAGCAGATGACCGGCATGCAAGATATGAGGAGCGTTTTGCGAATGGTAAATATTTGAATTTGTTTGGCTGTAAGTCATATTGTCCATAGTGTAATCAACTGCTGCCATTGGTATAGTCCTTTTTATTCTGATTGAAAGGATAATGACATTGATGATTACAATTACCACCTCTTACCATTCCTATTATCGTTACTATCATTGTGGTTAAACAGATTACAATGCAAAAAATGTAAAGACAGTATCGTCAACATCAACCGTTCGTGCTAGGATGACATGACATATATGACCTGACATACATATACATGTACTTTGTCACGAAGGAGTCACTTGCTAGTCGTATGTATCTCAACTGCTTATCCTTTTTTTGATTTTAGAAAGATTTGTAAAAATATATTTTAGTAATATTCTTGTAAAGTCAATTACAGTAGCAATTACGATTTTAATAACAAATTTTATTCGAAACTTCAAGGGATAGGGGAACATAAATATATATATATACGATTTTCTATGTGTATATGTATTTCATATATATATACATATCTATACATAGATACATATACTTGTGTGTTTTCCTGTAAATATGTGTATACTATGGATTGAAATATGTGTATGTGCATATATATATATATATATATATATATATATATATATATATATATATATATATATATATATATGTATGTATGTATGTATAAATGTGTATATATTTGTATGTATGTATAGATGTATGTATATACACATATGTACTGTATATGTATATATGTAAATATGTATTCATATGTTTTGTGTTTATGTATACATATTTTATACATACATATATATATATGTGTGTGTGTGTGTGTGTGTGTGTAAATATGTACATATATATACAAATGTATAAACATATTTATATACATATGTTTATAAACATACATACATACACACGTGTATATACACATGTATATTCATATGTATATACATGTATTTTGTGTATATATACATGTTTTTTCTCTCTGGGCGGCGGTGGGCTAATGTTTCTAGGAAACAGCCTCAACATGAGAATTATTAAGAATAAGAATAGGAAAACGACCGCGGGGAACATACCCATTTAGGCAGAAGAAACGACTGGAACCAACAAATATGAACTAATTAGGAATGTATTGGCAGAGAGAAGGGATATAGGGGATGGGGGGGGGGGGGTAGCAGGCTAATTTCAATGTGATCATCAACTGCTTGTGAAGAAAAAAGAAAAGAAAAAAAAAGAAGCAAAAACTAGATTGCAAAACCGGTTACTTTAGGAAACGTTTGGCGGGTATAGCATCGGTCACCCTGATGCTATTGCAGCGGCTGTTTTAGTTATTGTTATTTTGTGATTGTTGTTTTTATTGGTGGTATCTCCATCGAATGTGATACAGTAAGTTCAGTCCTTTGTTATATATATATATATATATATATATATATATATATATATATATATATATATTTATATATATATATATTATATATATATATATTTGTTATATATATATATTTTTTTTTCTAACTAGGAGTTTTACCTTTACGGGAAAAGTGCCGACGGATCGACATGAAAATTTATGGTTGGATTGCTCATGGCTTTTGGATCACTTGATTAGGCTAGTGGGGATTCGGGATAGACTAGTACACTGGGATAGGTTATTAGATTCGGGATAAATTCAGATTAGACGGAATAAATGAAGATTAGACCTGTGAAATTTTCAGATTAATAAAATTCGGGATAAAGTCGGATTAGATTCAGGATAAATAACGATTAGGATAAATGAGGATTAGACTCCGGACTATCTACATGTATATATACATACGTCATGTATATAAGTTATATCATCCTAGCACGAAGGGTTGATGTTGATGATGCTGTCTTTATATTATAATGATGATACGAATGGTAAAAGGTGGTGACTGTTTTGATAATAACCATCAATGCTATTGTCCTTTCAATCAGAATAAAAAGGACTATACCAATGGCAGCAGTTGATTACACTATGGACAATATGACTTACAGCCAAACAAATTCAGATATTTACCATTCGCAAAAAACAACTCGTATCATGCATGCCGGTCAGCTGTTGCTCTTCTTGGCGGCGAGGGAACTGTCCCGAGGAAGAGCCCTCCCTACTGCGGGTCAGGGCCTCTCGCGGCGTATATAAGAAGGTCCAGAGGCGGTTCGCTTCAGCTCGCGCTTGACCTGGCTCGCGATATCTTGTCCACACATCATGAAGCTGGTGAGTTTGACAGTTCATAGTCTGGTCATCTCTCTCTCTCTCTCTCTCTCTCTCTCTCTCTCTCTCTCTCTCTCTCTCTCTCTCTCTCTCTCTCTCTCTCTCTCTATCTATCTATATATATTTATTTATTTATTTATATACATAAGTGATCAAAAAATAGATTTCACGGAAAGGATGACTTTTAAGGAAATTTGGAGCATTGTTGTCAACATTTTGAACCTGACTTCGG
Organism: Penaeus vannamei; assembly: GCF_042767895.1. Classification (NCBI taxonomy): domain Eukaryota; kingdom Metazoa; phylum Arthropoda; class Malacostraca; order Decapoda; family Penaeidae; genus Penaeus; species Penaeus vannamei. The sequence goes on along the minus strand of NC_091578.1, from coordinate 25,867,613 downwards.
CATTCAGAATTATGAGACACCGCTGGACTTCGTTTTAAAATAGCAAATCTGCAACAGATATACTGTATCACTTTTCACGATTCAGCAAGTCTCGCTCACAGATAGCAATCCACACAGAAATGTCTTTAGCATGCTGTTTCAAACTATTTTCTTGATAAATATGAAAGAAAAACCCTCTCCCAGCAACTATTTTAAACTACGCAACTATTCACAATCCTAGTACTTTGCAATGCTGTTTAATTTTGAACTTTTGTTATGGTAAATAGATAGATATATAGATAGATATGGATATTTATATTTGTGTGTCTGCGCGCGTGCACAGTATGTGTGTGTATGTGTATATATATGATATATATTTACACCTGTGTGTGTAAAAGACGTCAATTTATCAAGTTATCATTTTTATCCTGGCGCATTATGTGACATACATGACACATGGAAATGAATGAACGATTCTGCCGGAATGTTCAACAAGTATTAATTTCGTTAAGGTGTGTTTATCAGGTTTCTTATCATCATTCCATCACTATACCATGCATCAGCATAGGTATCATGGTCTTTATATTTTTCAGACTGTCTTCCTTGGCGTGGCCGTGGCCCTGTATGGCCTCCTGGGTTCATCGCGTGCCATGCCTTCCCCTGTGGCCGACCCTTCCCCCGTGGCCGACACTTCCCCCGTGGCCGACCCTTACCCCGTGGCCGACCCTTCCCCCGTGGCAGACCCTTACCCCGTGGCATACCCTGAAGCTTACCCTTACCCCGAGGCTGACCCTGAAGCAGATCCTTTGTCCTTCTACTACAGACGGAGATCATACTCCCGCAGGAGCTACTCGTACAGGCGCACCTTCCGTTTCCGGGGGTGAAGACGAGGACATCCAACGACGGTTTTCGTTTTCCACGATTGAGTGCCTTTTGCGCCACGACTTAGCCTCCGTGTGTGTCATTTCGTCTGTGTGTTTGTAAAGAAGTTCCTGGCGTGTTTTCGTTGAAATGGCTGGAATAAAATCATAAATCTGAGTTATGTGTGTTAAATCAAACACCTTATTGGATTCAAATGAAAGAAATGGACAGTACGAAGCACAGAAGCAGAGAGAGAGAGAAAAAAAAGAGAAAATAGAATGGATATGCATCACTGAGTTGTGGCAGAACACAATGAATGAACTTGATAGAAAAAACACACAAAGCAATTTTATTGTATGAATATTATTACCTAATACAGGTAGAATAAAAAGGATTTTTAAACCGGAACTTGAAATTAGCATAAAGCAAGTGGTAGAGATTATACATACACCATACTTTCCTACTGACTTTTTATTAAAGTAAAATCGTTTCCATGACACTGCTATCTGCTGTTAAGGATATATTTCAGTAAATAGTGACAGAAGTTCATATTTGATCTCTGAATTGCTACTTTGAACCATTAGTGAATCTCGTTAAACTCTCATATGAAACAAACATGAATAGGATTGATATTATCTTTTTTTCATTTTAGAATTGAAATCATAAAGCAAGCGAATGATCAATGAAATATTCATGAATCAATTCTAAGATAATACGAATATTCAGTTATGTAAAGCCTTACAATAATTATCGTATCTTTAGTAACCATATCAATTTGTGATCGATATGGTAGTTTGAGTAGATTTCTCAGAGAGGTGAAGGTAGAGTTAAGGTAACCTTATCCCCAAGCTGGGGCTTATCCTTACCCCGCTGCACACCCTTACCTAGGGACTGACCCTTACCCTAACCCCAGGGGATATCCTGACATTGAAGCTGACCCCGAGGCTGACCCCCTGTCCAGATTCTACAGATTTATGACCGGCTTATTAAAATCACGAGAGGCCCAACACAATGAATATTCACATATATGGATATGTATATACAAATATATAATCATATCTCTCTTATATATATCTACCTACCCATCTGATGGGAATGTATTTATATCTGTGTATAGCCAAGTCCATATCCAAACGAGGTCAAGGTCAATCAAGCCGGTTCGTGTTTTGTGACTGGGCGATTTCTTCTTGCCCTTCTTCTACCACTACTACTTCTGCTTCTTCTACTAATACTACTACTGCTTATTCTTATTCCTTTTTTTTCTCTATCTCGTCTTTCTTCTTTACACTCGCCCTCTTTTTATACTGTTGTGCTGGAAATGCTAGTTCTATCCAGGGGCGGTGCTTCCATGGTGGCACGGGGCGCCCTCCCCCTGCAATCTGATTGACTTGTCGTAATGTCAATCGTTGCGTAACGTTCTTTACCGACGCTGCACGTCAAGACTAGAGCAAAGCTGAAACCTTGTGACCAAGAAAAGTAAGATGAAAACATAGACAATGTGTAGTTGTACATGAATATTAAAGTGAGCAGCCTTATTTTTTGCTACTTTTGGGTGCCTCTCCAGATATATTGTCGTTACTCCCTGTGACCCCCATCAGAAAATTCTCTGGACCCGCCCCTGGTTCTACAATCCCCCCCCCCCCCCACACCCGCAGTGATTATGCCTTGTTAAAGTTTTTTTTTCTATTTAATGACTGTTCATATTGCATTTTTAGAATGCCATTGAATAATAATAATTCTATACTACCCCCCATCTCTATCTTTGTATTTATTCATCTATATTTATTTATTTCTCTCGCTTCCTTGTCTTCTCATATTTTATCTTCTGCTCCTGCTTTCTCTCTCTCCTCTCTCATTGTATATCTATCTATTGATCATACCTTTTATTCAACATGTACCAAATTTATCTTTGCTTTCATATTGCATTCCTAACAGTATATTCGAACATAGTCCTCTTTGAAAGTTTAGCACAAAAAGGAAGTAGTATTATATGTTTTGCCGTAAACAAATAAAGAAAAAATCCACCCAAAGATACGGATAATTACCCCCTCCCCCCTAAATCCCTCGGAACTGTAGCCTTAAAATGTGTTAATAAGGAGAAAGAGATATGAGGGGGGGGGGGAGTAAGCACTCGCCCACGAATGAAAGTGACCTCCACTCTGCACCAGAGGTCAAGTTCAAGGTCACTCAGTTATAGGGTCTTTTTTCCGATAATTCTCCATTATTCCTTGTCTTTCTATATCGCATCCGTGCTCTCTAACTCTGGTATAAGTGTTATTATCGTTAATTATGATTCTCATCACCAATGACGTCAATACTGTTATTGGTATTACCATTATCATCAATATTTTTACCAGTCCTGTATTTCGTAATTATCTATCTACTGGGACGGTCTCCCCTCTTCCCAAGATCTTTATTCCCTTTCCTCTTTATCCCCTTTCTTGTTAGTAATGTCTTCATTACATAATTCTTGTTATATATCGTTCTACTGGAATAGCTTCTGAAGTGGGGACGAAAAAAAACAAACAAAAAACGTGAGAATGATAGGATGATAATTAACTATACTATAGAAGGAAGAGGAGGAAATAGAAGAAAACGAAGAAATAGGAAGAGGAAAAAGAAGAGAGGAGGAGGAGAGTCAAAGGAGATAGAGCAGGAGGATCTGGATAAGATGGGGAGGAGGGGGGAGTTGGGAAAAGGGAAGAAGTATTCTGAAATATTTGGGAGAAGAGCTAATTCATTGTAATTTTTACTAATATAAATGTTATCCATGAATAACTTCTCATGATGGCTTCGATTCTTATCTTATGACTTCACTGATTACATATGAATACTTGGATATCTACGCTAGCAATTCCCATTTTCGCAATATCGGAAATAGAAATATTACAATTCAAGTTAATGCTTTCATGACACAAGGTGAATGGTCGAAACACCAATTCCTTTAGGATTTTATTTTCACAACACCGAAAAAATATAAACTTTGAATTAGTATACAAATTCATTCAAGAAAATATATTTTGTTACAGTTTTGGAATAATTTATTTAGAGCGTAAAAAGAATCCTCGTTTTCACCAGTGGTGGTAGTGGTGATGGTGGGGGTAGTGGTGGTAGTGTGGGTAGTAGTGCCTGCGTCTAAAGAACCAGGGGTCGGCCACGAGGTCAGGGTCAGCCACGGGGTCAGCCACTGGGTAGGGGTCAGGCATGGCACGAGCTGAACCAAGGAGGCCAGAGAGGGCCACAACCAGGGCCATCAGCATTGAAATCTGTAAAAATGTTCACACGTTTTAAATAATGTCGAAATTTGTTACATAAAATGCATTTTTTCTATTCATTGAAAATATGTACATACATTCAGTAATAATCCTGCGACAAAAGGAGCATAAAAGTAATGACTTCTAGATACACAAGGAATATCCTCGACTCACCAGCTTCATCTTGGGGGCGAGAGAGAGTGCTTACGGCGTCTCTGAGGAAGGACACTATGCCTTTCCCGCTTCTGGGCCGCCTTATATACTCCTCCAGGAGGGGGGAGGGGGAATTCCTCCTTCCTTCCGGAGTCGCGGGGAACGACCTCTCCTTCTGCCTTGGGTGTCTTCTCCCTCCGTGTTTTGATTACTTAATCTGAACATGTTACTGGTACGCTTTCGTTGAGTGAACTTTTGGATAATGGAAATGATGAGAATGGCAAGACTTGACGCTAATGATGATTGTCATGAATTATTCCGGTGGTGACAGGTTTGTTTCTGGTTATAAATAAA
>NC_091578.1:25848012-25858012 GCF_042767895.1 Penaeus vannamei | reverse complement strand
TCTCTCTTTCTCTCACTTTCTCTCTTTCTTTCTCCCTCTCTCTCTCTTTCTCCCATTCTTTCTCCATTTCTCTCTCCTTCTCTCCCTTTCTATCTCTTTTTTTTCTCTCCCTTTGTCTTTCTTTCTCCCTTTATCTCTCTTTCTCTCCCTTTCTATTCCTCTTTATCTCCCTTTCTTTCTTTTTTTCTCTCCCTTTATCTCCCTTTATCTCTCTTTCTCTCCCTTTCTCTTTCTCTTTCTCTCCCTTTCTCTCTTTCTCTTTCTCTCCCTTTATTTCTCTCTTTTTTTCTCCCTCTCTCTCTCTTTCTCCCTTTCTCTCTCCATTTATCTCTCCTTCTCTCCATTTCTCTCTCATTCTCTCCCCTTCTTTTTCTCTCCCTTTCTCTCTATCTCTTTCTCTCCTTTTCTCTCTTTCTCTCTTTATCTCCCTTTCTTCCTCTCCATTTATTTATTTCTCTCGCTTTCTCTCTTTTTCTCCCATCTCCCTCTCGCTTTCTCTCTTTACCTCCATTTTCTCTCTTTCTCTCTATCTCTTTCTCTCCCTTTCTCTCTCTTTCTCTCTATCTCTTTCTCTATCTCTTTCTCTCCCTTTCTCCCTCTGCCCCCCCCCCCCTCTCTCTCTCCCTTTCTCCCTCTGCCCCCCCCCCCTCTCTCTCTCTCCCTCTCTCTTAGGTCATTACGATTCAGAATATTTGTTTATGTAGCTCCATAATCTCTTTCTCTTCCTTTTTCTCCCTTTCTCTCTCTCTCTGCCTCTCCCTTCTCTCTCTCTCCCTGTATCTCCCTTTCTCTGTCTTTCTCTCCCTTTCTGTGTCTCTCTCCCTTACTTTCTCTTTCTATCTCTTTCTCTCCCTTTCTCTCTCGCCCCCTCTCTCTCTCTTTCTCTCCTTTTCTCTTTTCCTCTCCGTTTCGCTCTCTCTTTCTCTCCCCTTCTCTCTGTTTCTCTCCCTTTCTCTCCCTTTCTCTTTCTCTTTCTTTCTCTGTCTCTCTTTCTCTCTCTTTCTTTCTCTCTTTCTCTTTCTCTGTCTCTCTTTCTTTCTCTCTCTCTGTCTCCTGTCTCTCTCTCTCTTTCTCTGTCTTTTTCTGCCTCTCTGAGTCTCGCCGTCGCGGTGATCGGACGTGTTTAGCCTCCTTTCCGCATCAGCCAAACAACAGACTCGGAGGGAAATCTGGCTACCTCCCCCGGGTCAAAGGGGGCCAACCGGGAGGCTACCCCGGTGCTTCCTTGTGCAGCTAGCATGAGCTCCTATCCCTGGAGTGAAGGGGTTCCCTTAGCCCAGGGTAACGAGCTCCCTTCCCTTAGGCCATGGGCCCCCCGGTAGCGAGCCCCCCCGCCCAGGGTGGTGGGCTCTCCCACAGCAGCCTGGGGAATGGCTGCTCCCCCACCCAGGGTAATGGGTATATCAGTGAAGACAGAGCTAGCAGTGAAAACACTGAAAGCAAAACTGAACAATCAATCTATCAAATCGGCAATGTATTAATAGTGCTGAATACCATCTTATGCTTTGTTGCCACGAAAAAAGGCGTGGGCTAGATTGCTTCTCTGTGATCAGATTAAGAAACTATTTGGTCCGGAAGAGATTGAAAAGGCCCATGATATCGTAATCAACCTCTCAGACTCTAGGAAACCTAGAAACACAACTCGAGACACGAGGAAAATTATTAACATTATTGTGCACACTATGATCGACCACTGTGTTAATAGGGAAAATCTGGTGTTCGCAACAACAACGCAACCATGGACTAGACGTCGGTATTTCTACTCCTTTTGTTTTCTTCCAAAAGACTAAACATCAGGAAACACAGACACACCTAGAAAACTTCCTTCATCAATGATTTTGTTGGAAAACAAAATAGATTTGCTAATAGGAATGATCGACCTGACGCAGTGTTCCTGTATATCACAAGCTGCCATCCAGACACAAATGACGAAGACATCGAAGATCATCAGTCGGACAATTTTGAAAACATATCGTGTAAAAGCACACAAAACCGTGATGACACATAATTACTACACCAGTTTCACGGTAACAGTACGAGGCCGAGAAATAACGCCCGAACTATTTTTAGACTCGAATGCCTTCCCAAGGAATAAAGTGTTCTTCAACAGAAACAAGTATAATCGTGATCAGAGGGTTTGACAAGGCAATGCCCTCAGCAAATCCGACTATCAAAATAGATCACATTAACGCTCAGTCTCTTTTGATGACATAGGAATGCTTATAATGGAGAGAGATCTCGACATACTATGAAACTTGGCGTCACCAAGATATGTCAAATGCATTTATTAATATTCCAAACTTCAATGTTTATAGATGCGATGCAGGACGTGGGGGAGGAGTTTGCTTATGTGTACGTGACGCTTTTAAAACAAACGAGATATCCACTACCATTGCTAAGAGTGCAGATGTAGAGGATATCTGGGTTAATGTACAATGCAATATGCTTCCGTCTTTCACTGTAGGCGCGATCTATAGGCATCCTGATGGTCCCTCTGAATCTTTTGATTATTTAGAAAAAGGTTTTAGAGAAATGTCATTGAAAAAGAAACCTCTTTTCATACTTGGCGATCTAAATGATGATTTAAACAAGCCAAATTCTAAATAAACTAAGATAATTAACAAAAACAAATTTGAACAACTGGTAAATAAACCTACAAGAATCACAAAATACTTCGTCATTAATTGATGTAATTATAACAGAGCTGACATTGTCCTCCACACAGACGTCACTCCATGCCATGTTGCCGACCACGAACTCATAACAGTGACTTTAGATATTTAGAAGTCAAAACGACCACCAATTACAAAAAGCTTTCGTGAATTAACCAATTATGATTCTCAGTCATTATGCCAACTCATAATAGCCAAAGAATCAACTCTTACAAATTTTGCAAACAGATAATGTAGACAAGCAGGTAAAGGTGTTCATGGAAGTGATTAATGATAGTATAAATGCCATCGCCCCCTTTCTTACAAAAATTATTAGACGTCCTCCGGCTCCTCGGAGTAACGACGACATCAAGTGAGCCATAACAGATAGAAATAAAGTGCATAACGCTCTCAAAAATAACAGACTCGACACGACACTCCACACTGCCTATAAACAAAGGAAGAGAAATGTCAAATCATTAATACAAGAAGCCAAAACTGATTATTTTAGAAATAGATTAACAAATTGTAAAATTGGACATTCCACATATGAACAAACAAACGCTTCCATATCTAAACAAAATACAGTTAGGATAAGGCCCTCAGCCAATGGTTTCAAACCACAACCTGTTCAAATAGAAACCGTAATCCTGACAATAAAACACCTGCGTGAAACAAATTCTGTGGGAGTGGATGGCATTGCTCTTCGCTTTCTCAGAGACAGCCTACCTGCTGTGGCGTATTATTTAACGGTTATCATTAATACATCTTTGGTCACCGGTGACTTCCCATCGCTTTGGAAGCATGGCATAATAACACCAGTTTTCAAATCTGGCGACAAAGACGAAGTTAATAATTATCGCCCTATTACCATACTTCCTATACTGTCGAAGGTTCTCGAAAAAATCGTAGCAGACCAATTGACAACATTTCTAGAGACACACGACCTACTATCTAGAACACAGCATGGCTTCAGAAGTAAGCTGTCTACTGAAACAGCATTATTGCAGATTACAAATAATATTTATGAGAATATAGACAACAACCGTATAAACTTGCTTACATTGTGCGACTTATCAAAGGCCTTTGATAGTGTCAATCACGAAATCCTCATTAGTAAACTAATGAATCACAAAATTGACACATATTGGTTCAGAAGTTATCTAAGTAATAGAACCCAATCAGTCAAAATTCGCGAGAATATATCAGAAAAACAGAGTGTATCCTTTGGTGTCCCACAAGGATCTATATTAGGCCCAATCCTGTTCACAATATTTGTAAATGATCTGTCAACCATAGCCCAAAATTGCCTTCTTGTTCAATACGCCGATGATTCACAATTTCTCCATAGTGATTCTGTAACCAAAGATACACTGATACAAAAGACCCAGGAGATACTCTCACAAGTGAAAGGACACTTTGACTCAAATGGCCTTAAGATAAATCCAGATAAGACAATGTATCTTCATAGGTAGTCGCCAGAACATCGCCAAAATTCCTGTAAACACGACCATAATATTTGAAGACAGCTACATAAGACCGAGCACTTTTGTATAAAAAAAAAAAAAAAAAAAAAAAAAAAAAAAAAAAAAAAAGGCGTACACATTAACAGATCCATGACATTCAAGAACCACGTCGATAACATCCACAGGAAAGTAATAGGCACACTAATTTACCAAAGTCGTATCAAAAATAGAATCTGTTATACAAACACTAGTTCTCAGTATAATTAACTATTGCTCAAATATATGGGGTACAACCAATAAAGGTCAAATTCAGAAAATTCAAAAATTGCAAAACTGCTGCCAGGGTAGCACTTGGGAACGTAAAGAAGTATGACCACATTACCCCACACATAAACAAAGTTGGCAAAAAGTACATCAGAAATGCAACTATGATACTTGCATACTAATTCACAAATCACAAAATGGTTGTTAACCCTTCCAACTGTAGGTAACACAACCTGTGTCCAAACAAGACAAGGTAACTCCCTATATGTTAAAAGATCACGTACAGACATAGGGGCACGACAGACACTAACACGTGGACCCATGATATGGAACCAACTGCCTTATGATATCAGAAACATTCAAAGCTCAAATACACTCAAAAGGAAATTAAAGGAGTATCTATTAAATCACCAATGACATCAGGTTTCTAAATATTAGAATAGAGAAGATTTATATGTACCACCATTGATTCTATGTTTAACTTGTATTTATTTGTACTGTAACATCACTATGTATATAATAAGAATAACCATTGTAACAAATGGAAAAACTGTTTTGAATTTGAATTTGAATTCTCTCCTTTTCTCTCTCCCTTTCTCTCCCTTTCTCTTTCTCCCTTTCTCTCCCTCTCTCTCCTTTTCTCTCTTTTTCTCTCCCTTTCTTTCCCGTTCTCTATCTCTTTCCCTCCCTTTCTCTCTCACTCACTCTCTTTCTCTTTTTTCTCCCTTTCTCTTTCTCTCACTTTCTCTTTCTCTCCCTCACTCTCCCCATTACTCTCTCTCTCTGTTCTCTAACCCGCCCCCTCTCTCTCTCGCTTAGGTCATTACGATTCAGAATATCTGTTCATTATGTACCTCTATAATTATTTTACTTTACGCTAGCATTCATTCACTTCATAAGTTTATGTATAACCAGAAACAAACCTGTCACCACCGGAATAATTCATGACAATCATCATTAGCGTCAAGTCTTGCCATTCTCATCATTTCCATTATCCAAAAGTTCACTCAACGAAAGCGTACCAGTAACATGTTCAGATTAAGTAATCAAAACACGAAGGGAGAAGACACCCAAGGCAGAAGGAGAGGTCGTTCCCCGCGACTCCGGAAGGAAGGAGGAATTCCCCGCCCACTCCTGGAGGAGTATATAAGGCGGCCCAGAAGCGGGAAAGGCACATTGTCCTTCCTCAGAGACGCCGTAAGCACTCTCTCTCGCCCCCAAGATGAAGCTGGTGAGTCGAGGATATTCCTTGTGTATCTTGAAGTCATTACTTTTATGCTCCTTTTGTCGCAGGATTATTACTGAATGTATGTACATATTTTCAATGAATAGAAAAAATGCATTTTATGTAACAAATTTCGAAATTATTTAAAACGTGTGAACATTTTTACAGATTTCAATGTTGATGGCCCTGGTTGTGGCCCTCTCTGGCCTCCTTGGTTCAGCTCGTGCCATGCCTGACCCCTACCCAGTGGCTGACCCCGTGGCTGACCCTGACCCCGTGGCCGACCCCTGGTTCTTTAGACGCAGGCACTACTACCCACACTACCACCACTATCCACGCTACCACCACTACCCAAGCTACCACCACTACCACCACTACTAATGATTCTCTTTCCGGTCTTAAAAATGGATAAATAAACAGAGCCAAAATTGTAACAATATATTTCTTCCGGTGTATTTGCATACCAATTTGCGATCTATATTTTTCTGTCATAATGTGGGAAATAAAATCCTAAAAGCATTGGTCTTTTCGACATGTAACCTTCATAGCAACATAACATCAACTTAAATTCTATTATTGTTATTTCAGATGTTTCCTAAAAGTTAACGTTACAGAATACTGAGTGGGCATTGATAGCATAAATATCAGTGTATTGAGACGAAAATCAATTAGAAGAATCCAAGCTATTGCAGGCGTTATTACATGAAAAACTTTTACAACAGTAACTGTTACATAAATTAACCTTTTCTCTCCAAATTCTCTTAATACTGCTGGCAGTGCTGGGGAATAGAGTGTAGAAAGATAAGAAAAAAACGAAGAATTATCAGAAAAAACGTAACCCTATAAGTGACCTTGAACTGACCATCGTTAGCATTCACATTATTATTATTATTATTATTATCATCATTATGAGTTTACACCATATTATGTACATTTTTGCCCCTCATTAGTCCATAGAAAACAAAAACGAAATTATTTTATGGCTACAATTCGGAGGGATGGATGGGGGGGGGGGGAGGGAATTCCCCGTATCTTTGGGTCGATTTTTTTCCTTCTTTCTGTCTTTCCGCAAATCATAAAAATACTACCCACCTTTTGTGCTAATTACTTTAAAAAGGACCATGTTAGAATATGTTGGGATTGCAATGTGTAACAAAGGTGAATTTAGCACATGTTGAGTAAAAATGCGTAAGTGAAATCGAACGGTTTGACAATGAAGACTTGTGAATGAAATATCGATCGTGCATTTTTATTACGCATTTCTGCCGGACTGACAGACCTCCTCGGGTAGTTCAGATTCCTTACGACTGTTAGATATGGTTTAAGATTTGCAGGATATAATAGTAAAGTATATTCAATTTTACAGGAAAATAAATGTACTAAGAAATCCAGACTATGATGTAGGTAAAGTATATTCTTGAATCTAAACATAATCAAGATAGTAGAGAGAGAAGAGAGAGAGAGAGTGAGGGGGAAGGAGGAAGGGAGAGTGAGAAATGAAGAGAAAGAGAGATACTGCATATAGAAAGACATACAATGAGAGGAGAGAGAGAGGAAGAGGGAGCAAAAGATAAGAAAAGAGAGGACAGGTAAGCGAGAGAAATAGAAATAGATACATAAATACGTGGAGAGGGGGATATTATAGAATCATTATGATCCTATAGCATCCCATAGGTGCAATTTGAACGACCAGTCATTAAATAGAAAAAAACACTTAATGCCTCCAAAAAATGATTATGAGTAGTAGGGGGGGGGGTAGCCTCCTGGCTCCTGCCTGCCATACCTTTATATTTTGAATAACAATTCAGTGATAGAATGAAAACAACAACCCCAAAATAATAATGAAAGAAAGAAAGAAAACGAAAAAATATAAATAACTAAACCTATTCTACCAGAATAATAATGAAGAAAAGAAAGAAACGAAAAAAAATATAGAAGTAAATAACTAAACCAAATCTATCCATTCCCATCCGATGGAGATAACTTCAATGGAACAACAACCACTTTTTTCAGATTTTTATTGATTTTCTTCTGATGAACAGCATTTGCAAGAGGGTTTCAAGGTGACCGTTGCATTGGATTAGCAACCAAACAAGGTTTCACACAACACACCCAGATTTTACTTAAGGCTAAGCGGCCGCCTTGCTATCGCGTTTTTTTCTTCGTTTTTTATTTTAGTTTAGTTTAGTTTAGTTTCGCAAATAATTGATTATCACCCCCCCCCTCCCCACCCCACCCCTAATCCCCCTCCCCTTCCCAATTCGATTTTCCTAATTAATTGATATTTGTTGATCCTAGTTGATCCGTGTAGGTTGGGTGTGTGTATTCATCGCAGTTTTTTCAGATTTGTATTAATTTTCTTCTGATGAGATTATGTCCTTGAAAGGTTAACCCCCACCCCCTAAATATAACATGTATATATACACATACACACAAACGCACGCACACACACACACACACACACACATATATATATATATAAAGGCACGCACACTAACACACGCACGCGCGCACACACACACACACACACAAACACACACACACACACACACACACACACACACACACACACACACACACACACACATATATACATATATAGACACATACACACATACTAACACGTAAACACAAACACACACAAACACATACACACACACACATATATATTTTACATATATATGTGCGTGTGTGTATGTATATGTAGATATATATATATATATATATATATATATATATATATATATATATATATATATATATATATATATATATATATATATATATATATATATATATATATATATATATATATATATATATATATATATATATATATATATATATATATATATATTATACATATATATGTATATATATACGTATATATATAGGTAGACCCCCACCGTGGATGAATAGAGATTTACAAAATGGTAATATTAAAAATATTAACATAACGATAATGATAGCAAAACCAGTGATAGAAGCACTGATACTAACAACAGTGATAACGAAAGGATGATGATAACACTAACAGCAATGATGATTTTAATATAACAGACTGACTACGTAATGCCCCCTTCCCCCCCCCCCAAAAAAAAATATAATGATAATAAGCTGAAAAAAATAGAGTACTACTCCTTTAATAAGAAAATTCTCACTCTTAATTACAAAATGAACGAGGATAAGTTATACCCGTGACAGGGATATTTGATAAAGAGGAAGAGGAAGAGTGAAAAATCGAGATCAAGAAGACGGACACGAAAAATGTGACCTCCTTCGCCAGGTCAAGAAATATGATCCTGATTTAAATGACCTTGATTTTTTTTTCTCTTTTTTTTTTTTTTCTTTTTTTATAGATTTTTTTTTTTTTTCGTGGTGGAGTCATCTCCGGGTCAGGACTTCGTGAGATCTATTTTCTCCTCCTCTTCTTCCTCTTCTCTCTCATCCTCCCCTTCCTATTCCTCTTCCTCTTCCTCCTTATCTTCATCCGTATCCTTCCCCCCTCTTCTTCCTGTTCCTTATCCTAACTTCCTCCTCCTCCTTTCCTCCTCCTTTTCATCCTCTTCATCATCCTCCTCAACCTCCTCTTCCTCATCTTCATCCTCCCCCTCTAACTCTCCCTCCTCCTCTTCCTCTTCCTCCTACTTATTATCATCATCATCATCATCCCCCTCCTTCTCTTCTCCCTCCACCTCTTACTCCTACTCCTCCTCCCTCCTCCTCATCCTCCCCATTCCTCCTTATCTTCTTCCTCCCCCTCCTCCTCTTCTTTGTCTTCCTCCTCCTCCTCCTCCTTGTCCTCCTTCTCCTCCCCCTCATCCTCCTTTTCTTCTTCTTCCTCCCCGTCCTCTTTTTGTGTGTGTGTGTATCGATGTTTTTGTTCTTTGTTATGTATACTTGCCTCCCCCCCCCCCCCAAAACAAAAAAAAATCAAATTCGATCTTATTTCATAACATTCACCCTATTTCGCTCTTATCATTTACCTTATATCCCCTTGTCATTTACCTTATTTTCCCCTGTTATTTACCTAATTTTACCCCGTCATTTACCCAAGTTTCCCTTGTCATTCACCTCATTTTCCCGTCATTTATCTTATTTTCCCTTGTCAGTCAACCAATTTTCCCCTGTCATTCATCTTATCTTCCCTTGTCATTCCCCTTATATTCCCATGTCATTTATCTTATTTTCCCCTGTCATTCACCTACGTTTCCCCTGTCATTCAATTCATTTTCCCCTATCATTTATCTTATTTTCCCCTGTCATTTACCTTATTTTCCCCTGTCATTTATTTACCCTGTCATTCACCTCATTTTCCCTTGTCATTTAGTTCATTTTCCCCTGTCATTTACCTTATTTTCCCCTGCCATTCACTTATTTACCCTGTCAGTCAC
>NC_091578.1:25828012-25830512 GCF_042767895.1 Penaeus vannamei | reverse complement strand
CTACATGGTATGATTATTCCAGGTTTAAGTACATAGCATCAACCAGGTCTTATGTTTTCCTGTTGAAAATTTACTTGGTCGTGCTCGCGTTTCTCTTATGCTGCTGCTGCTATACAGAACGTATTTATTTATTTATTTATTTATTTTTATTTTTCTTTTTCTTTTCTTTTTTCTTTTTTGTCTTCTTTTTTTATTTTTTATTAACACTTACCTTATTCATCTTTGATTTTCGTTTTCCAAAAGGTCACTTACCTGGAAAGAGAGAAAAAAAAAGTTTATCAAAAATAATATAGTAATAAAACATTGATAATGATAATAGTGAACAAAGGCAGTGTGTGAATCCTTTTCACTCATCACACTTTCTCGGTGTTTAAAAGAGTGACATAAAGAAATACCTGAAGATATTTGTGATGACGATGATGATGGTGATTAATGATAAATGATGGTTATGATGTTGACGATTGATTTATTATTGATGATTGATAATGAAGATTATGACGACGATGGTGATGATAATGATGACTGATTATTGTGGCTGATTGTTATTATCATTATAATAATCATTATCATCATTGTTATTGTTATCATCATTAATAGTAATAGTAGTAGCAGTAGTAGAGCTATTAATGACTGATGATGATCGATTATGATTGATAATGATGATAATGATAAAGACTGATAAGGATTAATGATTGATGATGATGGTTGAAGATGATAATTATTATTGGAGATGATGGTTAATGATGATGAAGTTTATTGATGATTATGATGTTAACGATGATTGATGATGATATTGACGAGTAATTATCATTAATGAGTGATGATGAAGATGATGTGATGACGACGACGATGATGCTAGTAAGGATGACTGATAATGTGAATGATCATCATGATTATCTTCATTATCATTATCATTACTGTAAATATCAGTATTATTATCATTAGACGTAGTAGTAGTAATATTAATTATTGATAATGATTGATAATGGTTTATGATGAAAGTTAATGGTGATTATTATTATTGCAAATGATGGGAATGAGGATGATAATGATGATGATTTTTGATGACTGAGAATTGGTAATATGATGATTATGATAATAACAATAATGAATATTAAAATGGCAACACTAATACAAACCATAATATTAGCAATGATAATACTAACAGGAATGTCAACAAAAACGATGAAAGATCATTTTCGTATCAGTATTCATGGTGACGATAATAACACAAATCCGTATGTTAACAAAAATAACATAAAGGTGATATTCATTATGGTGATGATAACCATACTAACTGTGGGGATAACTAATAAAGATGGCCATGGAATTAATCTACTGTGTTAAACATTTCATTGTAATTATAGCGTATGATATTTCTCTATCCGCTTCACAATTGTCAGCAAAATACATTCATTTTTGTATTTATGTATTTATATATATACGCACACATAAATACATATGGTGTGTATATGTAGCTGGTGTGTATATATATACATATATGTGTACATATGTATATATGCGTGCACACTTATATATGTGTGTGTGTATGTGTATATATATGCATTTACATATGCATGTATGAATATTTACACATACTTATATAAATATATATTGCATATATATGTATATACGTGTTTATGTACAGTATATGTATGTACATATATGTGTGTGTGTGTGTGTTTATGTACAGTATATATATGTGTGTGTATATACATATTTACGAGTATATATATAAATGTTGTATATATTGTACATATGTCTGTATGTATGTCTATATACATATACATACATATATAAGTGTATGGGTGTATACATATGTGTATGTGTAGATATGTTCATATATACATTACATATATGTTTGCATGTGTTTATGCATGCAAGTATATATATATATATATATATATATATATATATATATATATATATATATATGCATATTTATATATATACGTGTGTGTGATGTATATGTGCATATATATGTATATAGACACACACACATATATACATATGTATATATATACATAAATATGTGTATACATACATATACATCTTTGTTTTAAATGTGTATATATATTCATCTGATCTATCTATAAGCATACATACATAGATGTGTATACACGAACACATACATAGATATACGTGAATATGCACATACATGTGTGTATATATATGTATATATATATATGTATATATGTATATATATATATATATATATATATATATATATATATATATATATATATATATATATATATATAAACGCATACATATTTATATATGTTTGTATTTGTACGCATATATATATGTACATATATACACACATAGATACGTACACACACGAATATATATATATATATATATATATATATATATATATATATATATATATATATATATATATACACACATTTATATATGTGTGTGTGTATATATGCATGTATATCCATGCGTGTGTGCACACACACATATATATGTATATGTATGTATACATATATAT
>NC_091578.1:25808012-25818012 GCF_042767895.1 Penaeus vannamei | reverse complement strand
TCTCTCTCTCTCTCTCTCTCTCTCTCTCTCTCTCTCTCTCTCTCTCTCTCTCTCATTCTGCGTAGGATTCAAGAATGCGTATTTGTAATTTATACCCGGAACTAGAATCAATTCACAGTGATAGTAAAACAAATACCTTAGGATGCTGACAACAAGAAGATGAAAGAACAGTAATAACAAAAATCCAATAAAGGCAGCAGTAGGCGAAGAAGCAAAAGGATAGTTACAACAATGTCATCATCAACAATAACAACAGCATCAATAACAACACTGAATTGAAGAGCATGAAATGAGGGAATTGCCTGAACTGCCTATTGAAGAATTACAGCAGAAAGCCCGCCTCCTTTCCACAGACGGAGGAACACCCTCCCTTATGGTTTCCTGTTTGAAACACGTCTTATTAAAATGGCTTATTGAAATACTGATCGACTTTTTATCATTTTCTACGGTGTAGTTATTTTATTCTTGTATATAAAATAATATATGTATCAGAGGATAAGATTGTGTATGTTTAGGCAAGTTGTATCGGTGAGATGTATGAATCATGTGATCACAAAATATCACAATATTTCTATTCGGGAGCGGGTGTTCCCCCCCCCCCCCACCTTAAAAGATATAAAGTTTGGATATTAACATTATACTCTCTCTATCCTTACCTCTTCGTTTTCCTTATTTACATCTAGAATAAAGTCTAAGAAAATAACTTGTATTTTCATCATTTCTTCACTTATGATTATAACTGTAATACAACAAGCATAGAACAAATGAGATGGAATACAAAACGAAAAAAAAAGAAAAAAAAATGGCAATGTGTATTGGATGAGATTTTATTTTTCTATTATCTAACAACACGTTTATTTTCCATTTCAAATACCTCAAACGAATAACTAGCAAACGATTAATTATTGCATTTGAAGTGTAAAACCTATTTAACTGCCCGATTTCCTCTAAACTACATGGTATGATTACTCCATGTTTAAGTACATACCATCAACCAGGTCTTATGTTTTCCTGTTGAAATTTTACTTAGTCTTGCGCGCGTTTCTTATGCTAGCTATAAAGAACTCTATCTTTTTTATTTCTATATATACATTTTTTTTCTTTTTCTTTTTCTTTTTCCCCCTTTTTCTTCTTATTTTGCTCTTATCAGTACTTACCTTTACTCATCTTTGATTTTCGTTTTCCAAAAAGTTACTTACTTACCTGGAAAGAGAGAAAAAAAAGTTTATCAAACATGATATTATAGCAGCAATAAAGCTTTGAGATATTGATAGCGAACAAAGGCAGTGTGAGTGAATCCGTGTTACTCATCACCCTTGCTCAGTCTTAGAAAAAAAAAGCAACAAAGAAAAAATATACCTGAAGATATTTGTTATGATGATGATGATAATCATCATCATTAATGATTAATGATGATTTTGATGTTGAAGATTGATTTATTATTAATGACTGATAATGATGATGATGATGATAATGACGACGATGATGATAATGATAATGACTGATTATTGTGGTTGACTATTATTATTATCATTATTATCATTATTAGTAATAGTAGTAGCAGTAGAGCCATTAATGACTGATGATGATGATGATTGATAATGATTGATAATGATGATAATGACAATTATTGATAAGGATTAATGATTGATGATGAAGGTTGATGATGATTGATGATGATGTTTATTAATAATGATTATGATGGTGATTAACATTGATGAAGATGATGTTAATAATGATGATTATTGTGAATGATTATCATCATTATCCTCATTATCATTATTATTATTATTATCATTACAAGTAGTAGTAATAATATTAATTATTAATGATGATTAATGATTGTTGATGAAAGTTAATCGTAATTATTGTTACTGAAACTGATGCCATGATGGAGATGAGAATAATAATGATAATGATTATTGATAACTGAAAATTGGTGATGATTATGGTAATAACAGTAATTAATAAAAAAAAGAAACATAACCATAATGTTAAAGATTATACTAACAACGATATCAAACATTATAAAATAATTTTCGTAATAGTTTATTCAGTATTAATCTGCTGTAATAAACATTTTATTGATATCACTTATCCCCGATCTTTATCCCTGAATATTCGCTTCACAATTGTCTTGGCAAAATCTTTATAAAAAAAAGAAAAAAAACTCTCAGAAACGTATTATCTTTGTAATATAACATAAGAAATACTGAATAAAAACAATAACAAAAGCAAGAAGAATAACAATGACACGAGGAACAATGATGATAATAGTAATGTTAATAACAGAAACATATAACATAGAGAAGGATGAGGTGATGAGTCAGGGATGTGTAAAGGATATAAAAATAAATTACAAGGATTAAAAAAAATAAAATAAAAAAGGTCCTGAGGTCTGGAATGTTCTCGTAGGAAAAGGGGAAAACTCCCAGAGGGGGTGAAGGTTAAATCTGAGTTCCTATCACGTTTGTGTTTTCTGAAGGAATGTGCAATAGAATGAAAAAAGGGATGTCGCTAACTGGCAAGATTACGAAGAGAAAATGTAAATATACATATATGGGAATAAAGAACACGCTTACCATAACGATAACTATAATATAAATATATATGTATATACAAACACAGGACAATAAAAGTAATGAATATGGGAACATCGTGGGTCCTGAAGGCTACCGAGGCAATATAAAAAGCAGTTCCCATTTTTTATAGTTTATTATAGGGGAAAGGGGAATGCCCCACCTCTAATGGAGAGGGGAATGACCACCTCTAATGGAGAGGGGAACGACCACCTCTAATGGAGAGGGGAACGACCACCTCTAATGGAGAGGGGAACGACCACCTGTAATGGAGAGGGGAACGACCACCTGTAATGGAGAGGGGAACGACCACCTCTAATGGAGAGGGGAACGCCCCACCTCTAATGGAGAGGGGAACGCCCCACCTCTAATGGAGAGGGGAACGCCCCACCTCTAATGGAGAGGGGAACGACCACCTCTAATGGAGAGGGGAACGACCACCTCTAATGGAGAGGGGAACGCCCCACCTCTAATGGAGAGGGGAACGACCACCTCTAATGGAGAGGGGAACGACCACCTCTAATGGAGAGGGGAACGACCACCTCTAATGGAGAGGGGAACGACCACCTCTAATGGAGAGGGGAATGACCACCTCTAATGGAGAGGGGAACGCCCCACCTCTAATGGAGAGGGGAACGACCACCTCTAATGGAGAGGGGAACGCCCCACCTCTAATGGAGAGGGGAACGACCACCTCTAATGGAGAGGGGAACGCCTCACCTCTAATGGAGAGGGGAATGCCCCACCTCTAATGGAGAGGGGAACGACCACCTCTAATGGAGAGGGGAACGACCACCTCTAATGGAGATTGGAACGACCACCTCTAATGGAGAGGGGAACGACCACCTCTAATGGAGAGGGGAACGACCACCTCTAATGGAGAGGGGAACGACCACCTCTAATGGAATGGGGAACGACCACCTGTAATGGAGAGGGGAACGACCACCTGTAATGGAGAGGGGAACGACCACCTGTAATGGAGAGGGGAACGACCACCTCTAATGGAGAGGGGAACGACCATCTCTAATGGAAAGGGGAACGACCACCTCTAATGGAGAGGGGAATGACCACCTCTAATGGAGAGGGGAACGACCATCTCTAATGGAGAGGGGAACGACCACCTCTAATGGAGAGGGGAATGACCACCTCTAATGGAGAGGGGAACGACCATCTCTAATGGAGAGGGGAATGACCACCTGTAATGGAGAGGGGAACGACCACCTCTAATGGAGAGGGGAACGGCCACCTGTAATGGAGAGGGGAACGCCCCACCTCAAATGGAGAGGGGAACGACCACCTCTAATGGAGAGGGGAACGACCACCTCTAATGGAGAGGGGAACGCCCCACCTCTAATGGAGAGGGGAACGACCCACCTCTAATGGAGAGGGGAACGACCACCTCTAATGGAGAGGGGAACGCCCCACCTCTAATGGAGAGGGGAACGGCCCACCTCTAATGGAGAGGGGAACGACCACCTCTAATGGAGAGGGGAACGACCACCTCTAATGGAGAGGGGAACGACCACCTCTAATGGAGAGGGGAATGACCATCTCTAATGGAGAGGGAACGACCACCTCTAATGGAGAGGGGAACGACCACCTCTAATGGAGAGGGGAACGACCACCTCTAATGGAGAGGGGAACGACCACCTCTAATGGAGAGGGGAACGATCACCTCTAATGGAGAGGGGAATGACCACCTCTAATGGAGAGGGGAACGACCACCTCTAATGGAGAGGGGAACGACCACCTCTAATGGAGAGGGGAACGACCACCTCTAATGGAGAGGGGAACGACCACCTCTAATGGAGAGGGGAACGACCACCTCTAATGGAGAGGGGAACGACCACCTCTAATGGAGAGGGGAACGACCACCTCTAATGGAGAGGGGAACGACCCACCTCTAATGGAGAGGGGAACGACCACCTCTAATGGAGAGGGGAACGACCACCTCTAATGGAGAGGGGAACGCCCCACCTCTAATGGAGAGGGGAACGACCACCTCTAATGGAGACGAGAACGACCACCTCTAATGGAGAGGGGAACGCCCCTCTAATGGAGAGGGGAACGCCCCACCTCTAATGGAGAGGGGAACGATCACCTCTAATGGAGAGGGGAACGATCACCTCTAATGGAGAGGGGAACGCCCCACCTCTAATGGAGAGGGGAACGCCCCACCTCTAATGGAGAGAGGAACGACCACCTCTAATGGAGAGGGGAACGATCACCTCTAATGGAGAGGGGAACGACCACCTCTAATGGAGAGGGGAACGCCCCACCTCTAATGGAGAGGGGAACGCCCCACCTCTAATGGAGAGGGAAACGCCCCACCTCTAATGGAGAGGGGAACGATCACCTCTAATGGAGAGGGGAACGATCACCTCTAATGGAGAGGGGAACGCCCCACCTCTAATGGAGAGGGGAACGACCACCTCTAATGGAGAGGGGAACGCCCCACCTCTAATGGAGAGGGGAACGATCACATCTAATGGAGAGGGGAACGATCACCTCTAATGGAGAGGGGAACGCCCCACCTCTAATGGAGAGGGGAACGACCACCTCTAATGGAGAGGGGAACGCCCCACCTCTAATGGAGAGGGGAACGCCCCACCTCTAATGGAGAGGGTAACGCCCCACCTCTAATGGAGAGGGGAACGACCCACCTCTAATGGAGAGGGGAACGCCCCACCTCTAATGGAGAGGGGAACGCCCCACCTCTAATGGAGAGGGGAACGCCCCACCTCTAATGGAGAGGGGAACGCCCCACCTCTAATGGAGAGGGGAACGACCCACCTCTAATGGAGAAGGGAACGACCCACCTCTAATGGAGAGGGGAACGCCCCACCTCTAATGGAGAGGGGAACGCCCCACCTCTAATGGAGAGGGGAACGCCCCACCTCTAATGGAGAGAGGAACGACCACCTCTAATGGAGAGGGGAACGCCCCACCTCTAATGGAGAGGGGAACGACCACCTCTAATGGAGAGGGGAACGACCCACCTCTAATGGAGAGGGTAACGCCCCACCTCTAATGGAGAGGGGAACGCCCCACCTCTAATGGAGAGGGGAACGCCCCACCTCTAATGGAGAGGGTAACGCCCCACCTCTAATGGAGAGGGGAACGACCCACCTCTAATGGAGAGGGGAACGCCCCACCTCTAATGGAGAGGGGAACGACCACCTCTAATGGAGAGGGGAACGACCCACCTCTAATGGAGAGGGGAACGACCACCTCTAATGGAGAGGGGAACGACCACCTCTAATGGAGAGGGGAACGCCCCACCTCTAATGGAGAGGGGAACGCCCCACCTCTAATGGAGAGAGGAACGACCACCTCTAATGGAGAGGGGAACGATCACCTCTAATGGAGAGGGGAACGACCACCTCTAATGGAGAGGGGAACGCCCCACCTCTAATGGAGAGGGGAACGCCCCACCTCTAATGGAGAGGGAAACGCCCCACCTCTAATGGAGAGGGGAACGATCACCTCTAATGGAGAGGGGAACGATCACCTCTAATGGAGAGGGGAACGCCCCACCTCTAATGGAGAGGGGAACGACCACCTCTAATGGAGAGGGGAACGCCCCACCTCTAATGGAGAGGGGAACGATCACATCTAATGGAGAGGGGAACGATCACCTCTAATGGAGAGGGGAACGCCCCACCTCTAATGGAGAGGGGAACGACCACCTCTAATGGAGAGGGGAACGCCCCACCTCTAATGGAGAGGGGAACGCCCCACCTCTAATGGAGAGGGTAACGCCCCACCTCTAATGGAGAGGGGAACGACCCACCTCTAATGGAGAGGGGAACGCCCCACCTCTAATGGAGAGGGGAACGCCCCACCTCTAATGGAGAGGGGAACGCCCCACCTCTAATGGAGAGGGGAACGCCCCACCTCTAATGGAGAGGGGAACGACCCACCTCTAATGGAGAAGGGAACGACCCACCTCTAATGGAGAGGGGAACGCCCCACCTCTAATGGAGAGGGGAACGCCCCACCTCTAATGGAGAGGGGAACGCCCCACCTCTAATGGAGAGAGGAACGACCACCTCTAATGGAGAGGGGAACGCCCCACCTCTAATGGAGAGGGGAACGACCACCTCTAATGGAGAGGGGAACGACCCACCTCTAATGGAGAGGGTAACGCCCCACCTCTAATGGAGAGGGGAACGCCCCACCTCTAATGGAGAGGGGAACGCCCCACCTCTAATGGAGAGGGTAACGCCCCACCTCTAATGGAGAGGGGAACGACCCACCTCTAATGGAGAGGGGAACGCCCCACCTCTAATGGAGAGGGGAACGCCCCACCTCTAATGGAGAGGGTAACGCCCCACCTCTAATGGAGAGAGGAACGACCACCTCTGATGGAGAGGGGAACGCCCCACCTCTAATGGAGAGGGGAACGCCCCACCTCTAATGGAGAGGGGAACGCCCCACCTCTAATGGAGAGGGTAACGCCCCACCTCTAATGGAGAGGGGAACGACCCACCTCTAATGGAGAGGGGAACGCCCCACCTCTAATGGAGAGGGGAACGCCCCACCTCTAATGGAGAGGGGAACGACCACCTCTAATGGAGAGGGGAACGCCCCACCTCTAATGGAGAGAGGAACGACCACCTCTAATGGAGAGGGGAACGCCCCACCTCTAATGGAGAGGGGAACGCCCCACCTCTAATGGAGAGGGGAACGCCCCACCTCTAATGGAGAGGGGAACGACCACCTCTAATGGAGAGGGGAACGCCCCACCTCTAATGGAGAGGGGAACGCCCCACCTCTAATGGAGAGGGGAACGACCACCTGTAATGGAGAGGGGAACGCCCCACCTCTAATGGAGAGGGGAACGCCCCACCTCTAATGGAGAGGGGAACGCCCCACCTCTAATGGAGAGGGGAACGCCCCACCTCTAATGGAGAGGGGAACGCCCCACCTCTAATGGAGAGGGGAACGACCACCTCTAATGGAGAGGGGAACGACCACCTCTAATGGAGAGGGGAACGACCACCTCTAATGGAGAGGGGAACGACCTCTAATGGAGAGGGGAACGACCACCTCTAATGGAGAGGGGAACGACCCACCTCTAATGGAGAGGGGAACGCCCCACCTCTAATGGAGAGGGGAACGACCACCTCTAATGGAGAGGGGAACGATCACCTGTAATGGAGAGGGGAACGACCACCTCTAATGGAGAGGGGAACGCCCCACCTCTAATGGAGAGGGGAACGACCACCTCTAATGGAGAGGGGAACGCCCCACCTCTAATGGAGAGGGGAACGATCACCTCTAATGGAGAGGGGAACGATCACCTCTAATAGAGAGGGGAACGCCCCACCTCTAATGGAGAGGGGAACGCCCCACCTCTAATGGAGAGAGGAACGACCACCTCTAATGGAGAGGGGAACGATCACCTCTAATGGAGAGGGGAACGACCACCTCTAATGGAGAGGGGAACGCCCCACCTCTAATGGAGAGGGGAACGCCCCACCTCTAATGGAGAGGGAAACGCCCCACCTCTAATGGAGAGGGGAACGATCACCTCTAATGGAGAGGGGAACGATCACCTCTAATGGAGAGGGGAACGCCCCACCTCTAATGGAGAGGGGAACGCCCCACCTCTAATGGAGAGGGTAACGCCCCACCTCTAATGGAGAGAGGAACGACCACCTCTGATGGAGAGGGGAACGCCCCACCTCTAATGGAGAGAGGAACGACCACATCTAATGGAGAGGGGAACGATCACCTCTAATGGAGAGGGTAACGCCCCACCTCTAATGGAGAGGGGAACGACCACCTCTAATGGAGAGGGGAACGCCCCACCTCTAATGGAGAGGGGAACGCCCCACCTCTAATGGAGAGGGTAACGCCCCACCTCTAATGGAGAGGGGAACGCCCCACCTCTAATGGAGAGGGGAACGCCCCACCTCTAATGGAGAGGGGAACGCCCCACCTCTAATGGAGAGGGGAACGCCCCACCTCTAATGGAGAGGGGAACGACCCACCTCTAATGGAGAAGGGAACGACCCACCTCTAATGGAGAGGGGAACGCCCCACCTCTAATGGAGAGGGGAACGCCCCACCTCTAATGGAGAGGGGAACGCCCCACCTCTAATGGAGAGGGGAACGCCCCACCTCTAATGGAGAGGGGAACGCCCCACCTCTAATGGAGAGGGGAACGCCCCACCTCTAATGGAGAGGGGAACGACCCACCTCTAATGGAGAAGGGAACGACCCACCTCTAATGGAGAGGGGAACGCCCCACCTCTAATGGAGAGGGGAACGCCCCACCTCTAATGGAGAGGGGAACGCCCCACCTCTAATGGAGAGAGGAACGACCACCTCTAATGGAGAGGGGAACGCCCCACCTCTAATGGAGAGGGGAACGACCACCTCTAATGGAGAGGGGAACGACCCACCTCTAATGGAGAGGGTAACGCCCCACCTCTAATGGAGAGGGGAACGCCCCACCTCTAATGGAGAGGGGAACGCCCCACCTCTAATGGAGAGGGTAACGCCCCACCTCTAATGGAGAGAGGAACGACCACCTCTGATGGAGAGGGGAACGCCCCACCTCTAATGGAGAGGGGAACGCCCCACCTCTAATGGAGAGGGGAACGCCCCACCTCTAATGGAGAGGGTAACGCCCCACCTCTAATGGAGAGGGGAACGACCCACCTCTAATGGAGAGGGGAACGCCCCACCTCTAATGGAGAGGGGAACGCCCCACCTCTAATGGAGAGGGGAACGCCCCACCTCTAATGGAGAGAGGAACGACCACCTCTAATGGAGAGGGGAACGCCCCACCTCTAATGGAGAGGGGAACGCCCCACCTCTAATGGAGAGGGGAACGCCCCACCTCTAATGGAGAGGGGAACGACCACCTCTAATGGAGAGGGGAACGCCCCACCTCTAATGGAGAGGGGAACGCCCCACCTCTAATGGAGAGGGGAACGACCACCTGTAATGGAGAGGGGAACGCCCCACCTCTAATGGAGAGGGGAACGCCCCACCTCTAATGGAGAGGGGAACGCCCCACCTCTAATGGAGAGGGGAACGCCCCACCTCTAATGGAGAGGGGAACGACCACCTCTAATGGAGAGGGGAACGCCCCACCTCTAATGGAGAGGGGAACGCCCCACCTCTAATGGAGAGGGGAACGACCACCTGTAATGGAGAGGGGAACGCCCCACCTCTAATGGATAAGGGGGAACGACCGCCTCGAATGGGAAGTCTAAGCCCCTCGCCCTCGTCACCATCCGGCCACAATCGCCTGTGGGTATAGAAGGACCCACAGAAAGAGAGGAAAGAGAGGTCTGTCACCCTGCAATGGCATCGGGAAGGAAAATCGTCTCACAGTGAAGATCGTAAGTGTTTCTCTCCTCGAAGTGGGGGTTTGTGGCGTGGAAATCTGTTTTCTTTGGGTG
>NC_091578.1:25785512-25788012 GCF_042767895.1 Penaeus vannamei | reverse complement strand
AATGACAACGATGAAGATGATCGTGATAATAATGATAAAGTGATAATAATGATGAAAATAATAACAATAATGATAATAACAATAACAATAACAATGACAATGATAATTACCATTACCATTATTTGTGTTCTCATTATTATCATTAAAAAGATTTTAATATTAACACATCTGAGGTCTGCATCCCTTAGAAAAAAATAAACAAATAAATAAAATTAAATCAAAGCAAAGGCAGGCAGAAGTAAAGAAAAATGTTCGACCTTCAGAATGGTAAAAAGAGATCCAATATGGCCGCCATTGGGGTGGTTATCTTCACCGTGGAAGCATGAGCGCGGTTTTAATAACGAGGGAAAGATATGGTTTTATGTGCATTTAAAAGGCGGATGAAAGCGGTTTATAATAGGCGAGATTAAAGAGGGAGAGAATATGTATGTTGGTTGGTTGTTTTATGTTTGTTTTCTGGTGTTTTTTTTCAATTAACGTGTCTGATTTTATGAATTGATGGGTGAGGAATTTTTCATTTTCATTTTCTTCGTCCACTGTTATTACTGCTGCTTCTCCATCGCTTTATTTTTCCTTTCTACATACCTGTTTCTCTCTCTCTCTCTCTCTCTCTCTCTCTCTCTCTCTCTCTCTCTCTCTCTCTCTCTCTCTCTCTCTCTCTCTCTCTCTCTCTCTCTCTCTCTCTCCTCTGTGGTTGCATTTTTTCTCCTTTTCTCATATATTTCTTGATTCTCATCTTTCTCCTCTTCTTCCTATATTCCATCTTTTGTTATTCCTTCTTTCCTCACTTCACTTCTTTCTCCCCTTATGTTTTCTTTCCCTTTTTATTCCTTCGTTTTACTTTTTTTCCTCCACCTCTATCTTTTGCTATTAATTCATCAGTTTTCTTCCTCTTCTTCTCTTCCTCTTTGGTTTCTCCACTTCTCTTCCTCTTCCTCCTCTCATCCCCCCTCCTCCTCCTCTTCCTATATTCCTCTTTGGCTTCTTCCCTTCCCCCCTCCTCTTCCTTCTCCATTTCCCCCTTGTTTTATTAATTTTCTCTCTCCCTCTCTTTCCCTTCATCATTACAATTAAAATTTGTTCTGGAAGATTCTGGTCAGTAAACCCGTTTCTTTTTGCTGAGTCATCGCGAGTCAGCACAAGGCGGGAGGTAGAGGTAGAGGGAGAGGGAGAGGGGAGGGAGAGGAGACGGAGAGGGAGAGGGAGTACGGAGGGGAGAGGGAGGGGGAAGGAGGGGAGAGGGAGAGAGAGAAGGAAATGGGAGAAAAGGAGATAGATAGAGAGGGAGGACAGAGGGGAGGGGAGAGGAGAGGAGAAAGGGAGATAAAAAGAGAGGGAGGATAGAGGGGAGAGGGAGGATAGAGGGGAGAGGGGAAGGGAGAGGGAGAAGGGAGAGAAGAGAAAGGGAGATAGAAAGAGAGGGTGGACGGAGGGAAGAGGGAAAGGAGAGGGGAGAGGGAGAAGGAAAGGAGAAGGGAAAGGAAGGAATTGGAGTGGAACGAAGGATAGATGAGGGAAGGAAAGACGGAGAACTGGAGGAAAGGGAAAGAGGAGCAGGAAGGAAGAAGAGGAATAGGAGGACTGTTGGAAAGAGGAAGTGAGTGGAGGAAATGGAGGAGAGAAAGGGAAAAATAAGAAAGGAGGAGGAGGAGGAGGAGGAAAACATAAGAAATAGACGCGGATGAATGGGAAGGGGGAAGAGTGAGGAAAAAGAGAGGAAGGAGAGAATAAGATAATTAAAAAGAAAATAGAGAGAAAGGAAGAGACGCAGAAAGAGATAAAGAAAAAAAGGAAAAGACGGTGAATATGAAAGAGGAAGAAAACGGAATGAAGGAAGGGAGGAAATAGAAGAGAAGGGGGGGAGAAGGAGACGGGGGGGGGGGGGGGGAATTAGACATGGTCACACCTGCTTATTATCGTGGTCTGTAATTCCTACTTGGCAACCGCTTTTCTCATTTCTTTCACTGTACTACTAGCCACCTTTTTATTGTTTTTTTTTCTTTTATTCCTATTTCGTTTCTCTCTTCTTCCATGTCATCTTCATCTTTCCTATTTGTTTATCTTTGTTTCTTTTTCTTTATTTTTTTATATTTTTAACTTTTCCCTTCCTGTTCTATTTATTAGATCTGTTTATAAATGTGTAATTCTCTTCTATTTTTTTCTATTCCGTTTTGTTTTGCTTTCCGTTTCTTCGTTTTCTTCTTCTTTCCATTTCTTCGTTCTCTTTTCTGTTCTATTTGAATTTTCTATGAGTTTTTCATCTCCCTTTTGTCTTTGTCTCTAATTTTGTATTTTCTGTCTTTTCCATATCTATGTTCTAGTTGCTTCCATTTCCATTTTCTCTTTCGTTATATTTTCCATATTTTTCTATTCCATATTCATTTTCTATTTCCTTTAACACCTTTTTTCTTTTTCTTTTTCTTTTTTTTTCTTAATATTCCCATTTTCTATTTCATGTCCTTATTACTACCTTCTTCCCTTTCCCTTCCGTCTTATTTTT
>NC_091578.1:25760512-25763012 GCF_042767895.1 Penaeus vannamei | reverse complement strand
TTCCTCACGGGCCGATTTGTCCTTTGCGGGAAGGTTAACTGATGAAACAACCTGTTGCTGCATGTTCGACTTTTTTTTTTCTGAATAGGAAAATTTGCCGGAATAACCTAGTGGCGTGTGTTCAACTTTTTTTTTTTTTTTGGGGGGGGGAGTAGGAAAACTGCCTAAACAAATCCATTATCGCGTGTTCAGCCTTTTCTGAAAGTTACAAGCCGGAACCTCTCTCCGCCTAATTTTGGAACGGTTAGCTGCCGAAACAACCAGTTTGTGCTCTCTCATAATCTATTATCGCGTGTTCAGCCTTTTCTGAAAGGGTTACAAGCCGGAACCTCTCTCCGCCTAATTTTGGAACGGTTACCTGACGAAACAACCCGTTGCTGCATGTTCATTTTTATCTGAATAGGAAAATTTGCCGGAATAACCTTGTGGCGTGTTCAACCTTTTTTTTTTCTTGAATAGGAAAACTGCCTAAACAAGTCCATTATCGCGTGTTCAGCCTTTTCTGAAAGGGGTACTAGCCGGAACCTCTCTCCGCCTAATTTTGGAACGGTTAACTGCCGAAACAACCAATTTGCAGTATCTCAACATTTTCTGGGAAAGGTTAATTGCCGAAACAACCAGTTTGCGCTCTCTCAACCTCTGCAAAAGTTAAATGCCGAATGAAGTAATTTGCGCTCTCCCGCCTTTCCTGAGAAGGTTAACTACCGAAACACCCAATTTGTGCTCTCTCAGCCTATTCTGGAAACGTCAACTGCCGGAACAACCAATTTGCGCTCTCTCAGCCTATTCTGGAAAGGTTAGCTGCCTAAACAATCTCTAAGTGGATGTTCAACCTGTTCTGATAAGTTCAACTTACGGGACAACCCATTAGCGTGTTTTCTTTTTTTTTTCTAGACGGATTAGCAGGCAAAATAGCCCATAAGTGCTTTTTCAACTAACGAAACATTCTACTAGCTTATGTTCAACCTTTTCTGGAAAGATTAACTTATGAAACTACCCATTCCCGTCTTATCAACCTTTTCTGAAATGGTTTAATGCAGGAAAGAAAAAGAAAAACTAGCAAAATCTCAACTTCTTTGGAAAAGTTAAATGCCGAAACAACCCACTAGGACATGTTCAGACTTTCATGAAAGGTTACCTGGTCAACCATTCAACTAGCTTTTGTTCACTCTTTCTGAAAAGTTTGAAAGCCGGATACTACTAGAAATATAAATAATATTTGCGCACATATAGGCTAAATATGGAGGTCTTGCTTAGGATCTACAGGTATAGATTTTTGGAAAAATGTCATTGGCTTATACAGCCAAAGCCGAAAAGAGAAAACGTTGATTCATTAACGGAAATTGATCTAATCCGTAAATATGAGTCTTTAACGTGTTTCGAATTCACTAGTATGCATTAAGACAAAATGATTGGTGTAAGTACTCTTCTACAACTTTATCTCGAAAAAAAATTGTCAATTTACTTATATAAGGATACATTAACAAAGTAATTGAAATAATTATTATGCATTTCCATACATACATGATTGGTATCGGGACTACAATCTAACCATGAAATAGAAATTCTTATGCATCTACAAACACAAATTAACACGAGCGTCCTTCCCACCTTCTTCAGACCACCGAATTCCTTCTCCAAGTCACGTAACGCTTACATATAGAGTCGTTGTCCTGATCCTCCTGCCTGCCCCCCCCCCCCAACACACCCCAGCTCCCCTAAGCAAACACATACCCCCCCCACCCCCCACCTTTCTGCTCCTCACGCCCTCTCCACCCACCCCGTATGGTCAAGGGGGAGGGGTACGTTTGCGCTGGTATATAAACCTCGGGAGTGATCTGTGAAGGACAGACCTGGTCAAGGATAAGACCCCGTGTGGAGGACAAGAAGAGCAGTTCGTGAGCTTCCGTCAGCATGAGGCAGGTAAGCATTTGGAATCAAATTAATGATTATTATTGCCTTTAAGATAATTTTCTAAAATGCAAGGTACAGAATTCCCTGTGTTCTTTTATCATGTTTAAGACTAGTTTTAAAAGTTAAGTATTATGCACGTGTAAATTTCGAGAAATGAAATGCAGTTAGCATGAGATATTGTAAGAAATATATATTTTCACCAAGATATTGATTTCCATTATGTTAAAGTAATCATTTAGCATGGAATATGTAGCTATCCCTTGTTTGTGTGCCATTCTGTATGTACTTCCAGTGCGTCAGACTAGCATAAAATAGGTATTATTCTTGTTCGAGTTTTTTAAGATTGGGCAATAGGAAATGAGACAGAATAGCGCTAGTTGTTTCACCGGTTATTCTAAGCCTTAAAGTATCTTTCAAAACGGAGTATGTAGTAGCAATTCTTTGCTATATCAAACTGTAGCATATAGGGCTAACATAGCTGTCCTTCCTTAAGCTTAGCCGATTCCGAAAGGGGATCTTACTTCACTTCAAATGTCTCACACGCGATGTTCAACAAACACCAAAAAATAATGATTGATCTCACGGT
>NC_091578.1:25750512-25755512 GCF_042767895.1 Penaeus vannamei | reverse complement strand
TTCTTCTTCTTCCTCTTCCTCCTCTACTACTTCTTCTTCCTCTTCCTCTTCTTCCTCTTTTTTTCTTCTTCTTTACCGCGTTTTGTTGACGTAAAGAATGAAAAAAAATGTGAATTTACGATGTCTTTTTCAGTGATACATATTTTGATACAATAAAGTGAATGACGTGGCTGAAGTAGAGTTGTCGAAATGAGTGACTTGATAAAATGCAAAAATCGCCTTTAGTTAATAGTGAAGTTGCATATCACACTGTCTACATGTATTCTACGATGTACGTTACTGTTAGACTGTGCAGTTGATGTCTATGTATTTGTTAGTGTACAAAACAGTGATATTAGCGATGTTTAACATAATACCGATTATGATAATAATTATAATGATTGTCATTATCATTATTATTTTCATGATAATATTATTATTATCATTATTATTATTGTTGTTGTTATCATATTATCATCATTACTATTACTGTTACTATTACTATTATTATTATTATTATTATCATTTTTTATCATCATCATTATTATCAGTTTATATTATCATCGTTATCATTTTCATTATTGTTGTTTTCATCATTATCATTATAATTCATTATCATTGTTACTATTATCATTATTATCTTCATAATTGTTATCGACATCTCTATCAATAACACTATAACCATTAGCACAAAGGTTATCATAATCATTATTATTTCTAATACTATCATCTTTATCATTATTATCCTTACTATAATCAGCAGTAATAACAGCAGTGGCTATAGTATAATCACTATCATTATAATCATTAATGTTAATATCATCATTATCATAATCTTCATTATCATTAGCATCTTTATCATCATAATCATGTCATTAATAAAGCGGTGTAAATTCTACTGATTCTATTATCCTTCAATGTTTTAATGACACTTAAACGAAGGACATCGTGTGTGTGTGTGTGTGTGTGTGTGTGTGTGTGTGTGTGTGTGTGTGTGTGTGTGTGTGTGTGTGTGTGTGTGTGTGTGTGTGTGTGTGTGTGTGTGTGTGGTTTCACTAATGTTTGCAAAGTGTCAATACTAATCTACCCTTACCGCTATCCTCATCGTATTTGCAATGAATTCCTTGCTTGCATAAAATGATCACCTAGAAATAAAATTATATTGATTGATGCCTTTATGGAAAAGAAGTTTTATTATTTTCCTTCCCTTATTCTCCCTCTTTTTCTTCTCCACCTCCTCCTCCTCATTCTTCTTCTTCTTCTTCTTCTTCTTCTTCTTCTTCTTCTTCTTCTTCTTCTTCTTCTTCTTCTTCTTCTTCTTCTTCTTCTTCTTCTCTTCCTCCTCTTTCTCCCTCCTTTTCTTCTCCTTCTCCTTCTTGCCTTTCCCTTTCCCTTTCCCTTTCCCTTTCCCTTTCCCTTTCCCTTTCCCTTTCCCTTTCCCTTTCCCTTTCCCTTTCCCTTTCCCTTTCCCTTTCCCTTTCTTCCCTTTCCCTTTCCCTTTCCCTTCTCCTTCTTCTTCTTCTTTTTATTCTTCTTCTTCTTCTTCTACTTCTTCCCCTTCCCCTTTGCCTCCACCTTTTTTGAGTGTGGACATGTACGTGCGCGCGTAGGTATACATGTCTGTGTATTTGCGCGAACACACCCACTCATCTCCCTATTCTTTGCACTTATTTACACGTCCGCTGAACACGTCGTCTAGAAAAAAAAAAAAAAAAACATAATCCCGACGTATGGCTTAGCAAATAGGATTGTTTTTATTTTTCTCTGTTTTTTGCACCTTACATTCCTCTGTTCAGTTACCATACACGTACTAAGTACTAAAACCGAATGATATGGTGTTTCTTTACAATCTGTTTCTCCTAATGATGTCTTAATTAGATTCGTCATTGCAGCATAACGCCATTCCTTTTTCTTTCTTTCTTTTCTTTCTTCCTTCCTTTCTTCCCC
This sequence comes from Penaeus vannamei, assembly GCF_042767895.1. NCBI lineage: Eukaryota > Metazoa > Arthropoda > Malacostraca > Decapoda > Penaeidae > Penaeus > Penaeus vannamei. The sequence goes on along the minus strand of NC_091578.1, from coordinate 25,753,586 downwards.
CAAATGAAATCTTGCATGCACCATTTTCTTCTTCTTTTTTAACCCTCTTACGCTGTTAACTGATGACTGATCAACCTGCAACATTTAAACTCAAACCAATTAAACAAAGAAATAACATCAACATCTACAACAACGAGCAGCAACAATAAAAATAGCAACAACAAAAACCACCAAAGGCCATCTATTTTTAAGCGGTTTCCTCGTAGTATTTACACGGTGGTAAGGGGTCCCCAGCGCCCACATTTTCTATGAATACGTTAGCACAGCCCAAGGTCGACGGGAACAAGGTCTATATAAGCACTTCTATAGACCTTGGACGGGAACGAGGAGGGAACGACCTGCTACGTAGTTTTCGGATATCGTGAATTTATTACACTTAAAAACACATTTATTTTTGGCGAACGGACTGTAGTTTTGGAGAAAAATATGTTGAAAAAAGTCTCTAAGAAGGAGTGAGCGATTTAGAAGTAGTGGCAATTCTGTTCGTTATTTTTATGGGTTTGTGACAGTCTGTTTACATATATCGAGAAATTTACGAAAGAAATTATTTTTTATTTTCTTTGCTGAACTGAACGAAATGCGAAAGAGGGAGAAACGGACACGAGGTACAAAAGCGAGACAAAATATGGTCATGACACAGCACTTTCGACTTTACCGTACAATGTACTCAAGATTTTTTTTCTTTTTTTCATTCATCCTTTTTTTTTAACACTCTATCCCTGTTTTACGTCCTGTCACATTTCCGTTCAAGAAAAGATATACACACTTTAGTACCATTCACATAAAAAATAACAAAAACAATAAAATAAATAAAAATTCCAATAATAGCGAAATGTCATTTAAATTAGAGATTGCACGTGTTGACAAGGGTTGCCAAGTAGCAACAAACACAGGGAATAGTGCCAGTGTGATTTTACTTTTACCTATTCTGATGAGTGATTGAAGGGACAAATGGGTGTGTTTTTGTGTCCTTAGTGGGCAGGGAAGTGTGTGTGTGTGTGTGTGTGTGTGTGTGTGTGTGTGTGTGTGTGTGTGTGTGTGTGTGTGTGTGTGTGTGTGTGTGTGTGTGTGTGTGTGAGAGAGAGAGAGAGAGAGAGAGAGAGAGAGAGAGAGAGAGAGAGAGAGAGAGAGAGAGAGAGAGAGAGAGAGAGAGAGAGAGAGTGAGAGAGAGATAGATAGATAGAGATAGAGAGAGAGTGTGTGTGTGTCTGCGTATGTGCGTGAGAGAGAGAGAGAGAGAGAGAGAGAGAGAGAGAGAGAGAGAGAGAGAGAGAGAGAGAGAGAGAGAGAGAGAGAGAGGTGGAAGAGAGTGTGCATCTATTCATTTCTCTTACTCTTACTACTTTTATCACCAACATAATTTCCACCAACCTCAACAACAAACAACAAACCACTCACTCAGACGCTACCAAACAAACAAAACAAAAGAAAATACACAGTGGATACATACGCAAGGTTATTGCTCTAAGCACAGCCTGTTTATAGAATCAACTCCCTCTCTCTGCTTTCTGTTGTGCATGACAGACATACAGCGAGCGCCTTCACTACCCATGCGCATGAACATCCTTGGGCACTCTGTTAGGCGAGGTGGGGTATAGTGACCACAAGGATTGTTATAGTGATTTATAGTGTAATTCTGCGTACCCTAATGCCTTCTCTTATAGTCGGGTATTGGGAGTGAGGGAGGGAGAGAGAGATTTGATTTTGATTTTAACAAGTTTATTCAATATATGGTACAGGAGAGAGAGAGAGAGAGAGAGAGAGAGAGAGAGAGAGAGAGAGAGAGAGAGAGAGAGAGAGAGAGAGAGAGAGAGCGTGTGGGATTGTGCTTTTTTACATTTGCGATCGCTCTCTTTCTTTATCTATCTATCTATATCTATATATCTATCTCTATCTATCTATATTTCTATCTATCTCCCTCACTCCTTCCCTCCCTCCCTGTCTCTCTGTCTCTCTGTCTCTCTGTCTCTCTGTCTCTCTGTCTCTCTGTCTCTCTGTCTCTCTGTCTCTCTGTCTCTCTGTCTCTGTCTCTGTCTCTGTCTCTGTCTCTGTCTCTGTCTCTGTCTCTGTCTCTGTCTCTGTCTCTGTCTCTGTCTCTGTCTCTGTCTCTGTCTCTCTGTCTCTCTGTCTCTCTGTCTCTCTGTCTCTCTGTCTCTCTCTCTCTCTCTCTCTCTCTCTCTCTCTCTCTCTCTCTCTCTCTCTCTCTCTCTCTCTCTCTCTCTCTCTCTCTCTCTCTCTCTCCTCCTTTCTTTCACCCTAAAGAATGATATTCATGATGATGATTAATGATAAAAACACCAAAACAACAATACTAATGATAAGAATGATTTCATAATGATAATTAGATTGGTATATTAATAATGATAATGAAATGACAATAATAACAGTAACTGTCATTCTCATCTAAACCACCTGCAGTCACAAGGAAGTCACATGTTTGTTTACATTCACTTTTACTTTTCATCATCAATATATACTGCACGTGCCTAGGTTCTACTACAACATGCAGCGTACTAGCATATCAATGAAGCCACTTCACTTCAGTAAGCTCGTATCAGCTGTGATCTAAACGGAATGAAATTTAGCGTAACGGTGAAATGTAATGTTTTAAAGAGGTACTTTCTAGGTAGGACTGATGTATATCTTATTGGGTATGTGTATTTAGGATATGGTAGGAATTTTGAGCATGTAAGATGAATTCAGCAAGAGTAAATGTTATTTGTTTGGATCAATGTGTCAGTTTTTTTTAATCCTTTGTGAGAAGTAACAGAGCCATACGGTATTAATAGTCGTTTATAAAACTATATTTAACTGTTTCTCTTCCTCTCTCTCTCCGTTCTAATTTTCTTACCTCGATATCTGTTTGTTTGTTTTTTTTTTCTTCTTCTTCTTCTACTGGTCCTATCTCTTCTCTTTCTTCCGCATATCTTTCTCCAATCCCACCTTCTCCTCCTCTTCTTCTTCCTCCTCCATCTCAAGTCAGGAACAACGCAATATGCTAATAATGAATCGATTAAGGAAGCCAGCTGACCGGACGCGAGAGCCCTTGTTTACATAGCGCCAGTCTCAGCCCT
>NC_091578.1:25735512-25738012 GCF_042767895.1 Penaeus vannamei | reverse complement strand
TTAAGACGTATCTCACTGAAGTCAATACCATATAGATATCGATATATATATATATATATATATATATATATATATATCTATATCTATATCTATATCTATCTATCTATCTATATCTATATATATATACACCCACTTACACATATACACAAACATACACACGTATAAACATATATGCACATACTTTTAAGGCCATTTTGTAGCATCCCTAAACCCCAACATTTTGACATTTTATTCATATGGCTCATACACGTTGCAATTTTACCCATTTATATAGAGTGAATTGTATATGATGTACTACTAAAAAGACCCAAAACATTCCATACAGTTTTATATCAGAATTTTACATCAATATACGTTGCGGTTAGAAATTAATGAAAATATAAATCCCCGAGACTTTATAGAAAAAATATATATATCTGATAAATAACGCGCTCTGATTGGCTGGTTGGAAAGCATCGCACTGTACCAAGATAGAGGCATATAAACTGATACAAACCGAAAAGATCTCTCAACAGGTTCCAATATTGAGCGCGTAAAGGGCAAACGTGCATCAACGTGTTAGCGGTTTCCGAAATACTAAAAAATATACTATACTTATACATAAATACACCTATATACACACATATATGCACATATGTATACATCTATGCATACATGTGTACATCTTTATGTGTATATGCATGTATGGATATGGTTTTACACGTATATAAACAGATTTGTGTGTGTTGTGTATGTGTTTGTGTGTTTTGCGTATGTGTGTGGTAGTTTATACATACAGCAAAGAGAGAAACATATCAATTGACATATACAGAAATGGATATGCTTATATTGTGTACGTATTTAGGTATAAGGATGTATATGTATATATATTCATACAGAAAGAAGTTTTACAAACGCATCGCATCTGCAACGTGGTTATTCCGTGCTATACATCTCGAATTCCTCTTCTGAATCGGAGACAAAGAATCAAAAATGAAATTATGTAAAACAAAAATCAGGATGGCAGTGCGCAGGAAAAGATGTATCATATTTTCTACAGCAGGTTCCACTGATACACAAGAAAAAAAGGTTTCATTGATACAAAAAAAAATGTTTCACTGATACACAAGAAAAAATGTTTCACTGATACAAAAAAAAGAAAATGTTCCACTGATACACAAGAAAAAAAAATGTTTCACTGATGCACAAGAAAAATAAACGTTTCATTGATTTAAAAAAAGGGAAAAATGTTTCATTGATGCACAAGGAAAAACAAGGTTTCATTGATATACAAGAGAGAAAAAGGTTGAAAAAAGTTTATCTCAGCTGGAAGTTATATATGTCCTGAATTCTCTCTCGTAAATACTTTTTAAGATTGGATAAAGGAGGATAATAAAAAAAATCTTTACTAACTACTACTAATTTCTTTTATTAATGTTCAGCGCCATAGAGAGTCATTCCACAAAGCTCCACTTCAACGAAGCTTCTCCCGCAAATCTTTACCAGTATCCCTTCTTGTAGTAACCGCCATAGTAGCCGCCCCCGTAGCCCCCGTAGCCCCCGTAGCCCCTGTAGCCCCTGTAGCCGCGGTAGTACCTGGGCCTAAACTTCCAGAAGAAGAGAGGCTCAGGGTCGGCCACGGGGGAAGGGGCGGCGACCGGGTCTGCCTCGGGAGTGGCCAGACCGGGAGGCACCAGGAGGCACACCAGAGCCACCAGAGCCACGGCAAGCGAGAACTGGGGAGGGCGAAACGGCGATCGTGGGTTAAGAGATGCTCGTTGTCGGGATCAGCATGCAAGGAGGAATGGCCGAGATATAGAGTGACTGAAGTGACTGATAGAGAAAAGGAGTGACTGAAGTGACTGATAGAGAAAAAGAGTGACTAAAGTGACATAGAGATATAGAGTGACCGGACTGATATAGAAATAGAGTGACTGATGGAAATATAGAGTGACTGATAGAGATATAGAGTGACTGATAGAGATATAGAGTGACTGATAGAGATATAGAGTGACTGATAGAGATATTGAGTGACTGAAGTGACTGACAGAGATATAAAGTGATTGATATAGTGACTGAAGGAGTGACTGATATAGATGATGATAGCGCTATCAAGAACGAGATAAATCAATAGAAAGGAATTGATACACATTGCGCTCTCAGAAGTGTCGACGATGTGATCAAGAAGTGATTTGATGAAGGCGAGATAGATGATGCTGGTGTTCTCAGGACCAGAATGAATCAACGAGTAACTGATATAAAACCTGAGTTATAATCAGTATAAATTAGTTTGGCGTTATCGGGACGAAGATAAAAGGAAATGGTTGATATATAGATTACGTTATAGGCAATGTTGATGATGCTGGTGTTGCCAAGGCCAGTATGAAGGAAAATGACGTAGATGACCAGAAGGAACTATGGTTAGAAATATATAATAGTCAGCGTGTTAAGCTGGTCACACTAGCACTTTTTCCGTCAATTTTTTTTTACAATTTTCGGAAATTTTGTCAATTTTTGAGCG
>NC_091578.1:25723012-25728012 GCF_042767895.1 Penaeus vannamei | reverse complement strand
CAAGCTGGGCGAAGCGGAAGGAGTTGGGGGACCGGAGGAAGTCCCTTTGTTGGAAACACTTGGGGATTCGGGAGGATAGAGGTGTATGATGTGGGTATATATACATACATACATGTGTATATGTATGTTTATCACACGTATAGTACGAGTCGGGGTAGTAGATATGCATATATATCCATAAATCATATGAGTTCATTTATCGCATACCTGATACTAATCCGGATAATAGATGTAGACATATATCACAAATATATCCATAAATTATATGTATATAAGTACATCTATCATCCTACTTTTACAAGTCCGGATAGTACCAAGCCCAAACCTATTTCAGAGTGGTCAACGGTGACCTATGACGGGGCAACGAATGACCTCCAACGCCTACAACGAAGGCCGCATTATCAGGCAGGTGGTGAAGGCTTCAGTCATCCTACAACGGGGAACCACTTCTGCATTATCAGTTCTACAACTACGAACTATGAAATCTCCCCCAAAATCTGTCAAGTAACACGACCTTGCATCTTGGAACTTCGCCCGGCAACAACAGCTGTGCAGTTGCGAGGGTTGCAAGGGCATCGTCAGGCTCTGATACGGCGCTTGAAGAAGATATACGTACATACAGCCATACACACACACGCATACACACGCACGCACACATACACATACACACACACGCACACACAAACACACGCACGCACATACACACATACATACACACACACACGCAAACACAAACACTCACTCACAATACACACGCACACGTGAGCGACCACATGTAGGCATTTATGTACACACGCACACATATATATATAGATAAACCATAGATTATCAGCACTTTTCGAACAATTGTTTAAAAACTAGCAGGGGATTAACATCATACGTCATTACCAATAAAGTCATCTCTCTTTTAATTGGGTTTGTATTGAGATATACCCTCAGATATATATATATTTTTTTTTTCTGAACCAACTCTTTCTGTTTACAGTCCATGGGCTGAAAGCATTCCGAGGGCTTAAATTCATTGAATAATTTCAGTAAAATGCCAGTATATGGGAGACGCAGAGTGTATATAGCTGGCAGACCAACCAATTTTTTTTTTTTTCTAGGCGAAAGCTGGGTTAAGTCCATTGAAATACATATGAACTGTAGGTGCAGATGTAAATACATATATATATATATATATATATATATATATATATATATATATATATATGTGTGTGTGTGTGTGTGTGTGTGTGTGTGTGTGTGTGTGTGTGTGTGTGTGTGTGTGTGTGTATTTATATATATATCTATATATATATATATATATATATATATATATATATATATATATATATATATGTATGTATATTTATACATACATATATAAATATATATATATATGTATATTTATACATATATATGTATATATATACATACATATATATATATATATATATATATATATATATATATATATATATATTTATACATATATATATATGTATATATACATATATATATACATATATATATACATATATATGTATGTATATATATACATATATATATGTATACATATACATATTTATGTGTATATATATATATATATGTGTGTGTGTGTGTGTGTGTGTGTGTGTGTGTGTGTGTGTGTGTGTGCGTGGGCGTGCGTGCGTGCGTGTGTGAGTGTGTGTGCATGTAAGCACATCCGCAACGATTCACACAAAGTACTTATGCAATATTCGGGCAGCACAGCCAACCAGACCCCACTTTCTCCTTTCAAATCCCCATTGCCCTGTCAAAAGCTATAGCGAGCTGAGGAGCCTAAGACTTCTTGTAAGAGCTTAGAGAGGGTAGTTTGCCCTCCTCCCCTCCCCTCCCCTCTCCCCTAGACCCCCATCAGCTTGAAGAGTCTGAGATCAGCTGTTTGCTTTCGTCCTCGACTGCTATATGCGGGAGCGCCGGCAGTCAAAAAAAAAAAACGTTTATTTATTTTCATTTATTGTTATTAGAAGTATATCAATGCTTAAAGTGAATCTTTTTCTTTCTTTTTTGGAGTGCAGAATTTCTTTGTGAATTCTTAATATTAACTGTATGAATTGTAACAATAGACTCTCATCAATCAGGGATTGGCTCACATTACACCATGAGTAGAATAATATGCAGCAGTTTCTATGTAGGTTCAGATTTACTCAACCTGTAAACAATATATTTCAAAATAACAAATGGCAAATGACAAGTCAATGAACACACAAATAAATAATTAAGAGGTCAAAACGTTGGAGACTTGTTCAAAATAAAAGTGATTAAACTTTCATATACAGAAAACCAGCACACAATATCTTCCAAAAAAAATTGCAGCACTAATCTATAATCATAGTTTCAAACACTTACATCATGGCACCTCGCCCCTAAATGATGATGCTTATGCTATACATGAAATCTCTCCCAAACTCGGTCCGTTCCATGCCCGACAGTCATCAGGCTGCACAAAATCAACATAATACCATGTATCCTTCTATGGAAAATGACAGTTGAATATCTCCAACACTGACATTTAAATTTCCTCACTCCACAATAAATCATTATGTCAGGCCACCAAAACTTAGAATTTCATTAATCATATACTCAAGAAATAAAACAAATTCAAATAATGTCCCTACCTCATATCTATGAAACAAAATTGACAATTTCAACACGTCATATTCAGAGGCAGCCTTCGCGTGTCCCGCTCATTTCAGTTTGTAAACAACGCTTCCTCGTGACAAAAGAAACTTACAATGCGCAACGATTTCCGCAACTAAACAAAATATCTTCATTAGAACTTAAATTTGACAATTCTTCGTATACAACTAAATAACAAAATCACAACTAGATATGTCAAACGTTGATAATCCTCAAAATTAATACATATTTCTAATATACACAATAATAACATAGGTTCCAATAATATTTACAAAGATGGACACATTCATAATTCCCTATTATTTTAATGATAATACATGAATATTCGTGTATATATGTATATATATACATATATATATACATATATATATACATATATATATATATATATATATATATATATATATATATATATATATATACATGGGTGTGTGTGTATGTGTGTACATGCACATACATATGCATATACGTGCATGTGTATATGTATATATATATATATATATATATATATATATATATACATATATGTATGTATACATATACATGTGTGCGTGTGTGTGTGTGTGTATATATATATGCGTGTGTACATATATATATACATATATATATATATATATATATATATATATATAAGTAAATAAATAAATAAATAAATATATATATATATATATATATATATATATATATATATATATATATGCATGTGTATATATATGTACAAATATATATGTATTATATACATACATATATATGTATATTATATATATATACATATAAATATATATATATATATATATATATATATATATATGTGTGTGTGTGTGTGTGTGTGTGTGTGTGTGTGTGTGTGTGTGTGTGTGTGTGTGTGTACGCGAAGAAACACAAATATATTCATACAGTTTATTTTGAGTATTCACAAAAGAAATTCTGAGAATGGGTCTCGGGAGAGGTGGGATGAAAGGGGTGGTTAGAGGGTGGGAGAAGAGAGGGAGGGGGAAGGGGAGAGAGGGAGAGAGACAGAGAGAGAAAGTGAGTGTGAGTGAGTGAGAGATAGAGGATTGGGAGAAAGTTGAAATTGATCCTGTCGGAATTCTATTCTCTTAAACGAATATTTCACTTGGAACACAGAAATCGTTATCTTCATTCATTTAACGCAATACATTTTTAATGAGTGGTTCATATATAAACAGTAAAACTGACAATAATAATCCCTTGATTATTGACAATAACATCATTGATTCATTCAGTAAACAATAACCTTGAACATCTTATTCACAAATAACCATATTCACTCATTCATTAACTACCTTGAACACGTGAGACAACCATCCACACTTTTATTCCCCGCACATGAATCACGAGTGCAAGAAAATCCCCGTCTGTTTGTTGTTAGAAGCGATCTCTGCTTCTCCATCGGGCGGCATTAGCAAATGAGAGAATCATGATCGCACGCGGAATAGTAATGATCGAAGTGTAAGTAAAGGGCGTACAAAGAGGAAGAAGAAAGAAAGGAAAAGAGGAAAAAGAAGGAAAGAGAGAAAGAGGACGAGGCTACGAGAACTTATATTTTTCGGCATTTGGTTAATGATTTTATTGGAAAAGTCAAGCCTCTAAAGTTGTATATGAGAGAGCTGAACAAGATACTGGTTTCTTGTGCATCGGGTATATTCATACGAAAATGAGTCATACAGTATATATAGTGACGTGTAGATGTTTTATCATTTTCTCTTTTTGCTCTGCCTGGCTTTATGATTTTATGAGGAATTACTAGAGAAATGTTTTTATTTATACGTGTTTATGTGATGTTTATGTGTCCTATATGTATCTAGCTATTTACTCACACAGACAAGCAAACAGAGACATAACAAATATCCACATACAAGCATAAAATTAAGGTACATCCTAGGTGAAGCTTGCAAAAGCAAACAAAAAAGTTTATAATAAACTTTTTTCTTATTTTCTTGAGATTCAGTTGTTGATTTTTATTGTTTTTTTTTTTTTCGCTGCATAGAAAGAGTGAATGTGAAATATATGATACAGTACCTTTAACGTAGGTCAAAGTGAACAATTCTATTGGGTAAGTATTTTATGTTAAATGTATTTCATGTTTTTCAACGAGATTAATGTATTATGTAAAGTGAGTGAAAAAATTTAGCTCTTCAACATGGTGCTTGAGGAGTCCGCCTGTCTCTTCCTTCACCAGTATCTGTAACCGCCATAACCGCTGTAATCACCGTAACCGCCATATCCGCCATAACCGCCGTAACCGCCATGGCCAAAACCGCCATAACCGCCATAACCGCCATAACCGCCATAGCCATATCCGCCATAACCAT
>NC_091578.1:25715512-25718012 GCF_042767895.1 Penaeus vannamei | reverse complement strand
TGTTGAGTGATCTTTGGGACTACCCCGGCGAGACAGAGGACCAAGGTCGTGAACTCTGCTATATTTCTGAAGTCTTTCCAATTTTATTTTTTCAAAGTTGATAATGGATGAATGCCAGACTGGTGCTGCATATTCACAAATTGGTCGAAGGAAAGTCGTAATTTTTCTTAACCGATCTTATCTCTTGTCTATTTTTTAGCTAAGTACTTTGTTGCATCGATGTTTCTTGTGTAGGCTTTTTGTCTTGCCAGGATAAGGTCTTTGATCCTGTTGGTAACCCATGGTTTATCTTGATGGTGAGTAGATGTTCTTTTTAAGGCGAAGCAGTTGTCAACTTGATTCCAGACTGATGTAGAGAATAGTTGGCATTTAGTGTTCGGGTCGGGGGCGTTGAGACCGTCGGCCCAGTCATGATGTGTAATCCATGATCCGAACTCGCCAATTTTAGAATCAGGGAATCTACGAATAAGTTTTGTTCCCTTTAATTGCGTGGGTGCCTGGTATTTCTTTGGTACCCAGAGCAGCGACAAGTGATCATTATTGCCTAAAGGGGGCAGGGAAGTTGGACTTTCATAAAAGTGCTCTTTATTTGTTATGATTTTGCCCAAGGTATTTTTTCCACGCGTGGCGAAGGACAAGAATTACAAAGAAGGGATGTCCGTAATTTGCCTGGAGGATGAAAACATTTTCTAATATGTGTTCTCTGAGGGTTACTTCGGTAGGTGCCCTCGGGGGAAAATATATCCCGCAGATTACATGCACACTGATTTCGCGAGGCAGCCATGTGGGTCTAACAGCGAGCCATAATGTTTCAAGGTCGTCACTTGGTGCACAGATGGATTTTATAGTGTTGCAAGGGATAGTATCATTGATGTAAATACCAACGCCTCCCCCTTTTCTGCCCTCACGAATTTTGCTAAATAAGTGGTACCCCTTTATGGTTCCGAGGTTCAATGCATCGTCCTTGAACCATGTTTCTGTGATTACTGCAATATCGACAGCATTTGGTTTCATTCTGACGTCAAGTTCTCCCACTTTGTAAGGCAGCAAGCATTTTTAAGGTAAATGCTAGGGAGTGCTCTGCGGGGTCTAGCTGGCGTTATTGTTGACGAGTCATTTTGGTCAAACATCCCGCTCGGGTTGCGAGGTTTTGCATTTGTTTCTATTTAAAAAGACTCACGGGGCTGGGGAAGGAATCTGACTTCAGAAATTCATTAGTTACGAGTGCCTTGCCTTTAATGCTGCGTTCGGAACTGCTCGTCTTGCTCGTCCAGACAACTTGTCCAGGACCAGCAGGACAAGTGGGCCGCGTTCGGAACCTCCAAGACCCTCTCTGCCCAGAATGCAACCGGCTCGAATGCAAACATTCACTTTTTTATCATACCGGTGTCTTTAATTTACACGCTGCATAGGTTTGTAACTCCCTTGATGTATATTTAACTTACCTGCAACCGACAAACACAAAAATATCCTTTGATAACACCAATTAAGGGTCATAAAATTACCCACCAATATCTTGTGGTTACCTGCAACTGTCAATGTTTACATACAAAATCTATTGTGACGTTATCTCGTCCTGCTCGCCCACCTTTGCAGGAGGGCGAGTTGGACGAGCTAGACTACTTGTCCGGCACGAGATGGTGGAGGTTCCGAACGGTCAAAACATCTCGTCCAACTGGTCTGAACGAGATAGACGAGCAGTTACGAACGCACCATAAGTGAAGAAGTGAAGCTGGCATAATATGAATGACATTTTTGTTTTAAATGCATTCCTCAGGGAAGGTAACGAGTAGATGATTCTCGATATCTGCTTCTGCTATGTCTGTATGACAGTTTGTTATATAAAGGTACAACACCTCTGGTTTCGTTGCCCCGTGTAAGGGTTTAGCGTTAGATCTTTGTTCTCTTTTGCTTTCTTTTTTCTTGTTTCTTCGAGTGTAAACCCATCCGCATCCACATTGTTTGAATTAGATGGGTGTGTGTAAATATACATTTATATGTATACATACATGTACACACACGCACATATATGTGTGTAAATACATACACATATATGTGTGTGTGTATATATATATATATATATATATATATATATATATATGTATGTATGTATGTATGCATATATGAACATACGAATATATATACATATGAATTTATAAGTATACATACATATATATATACATATATATATATGTGTGTGTGTGTGTGTGTGTGTGTGTGTGTGTGTGTGTGTGTGTGTGCGTGTGTGTGTGTGTGTCTGTGTCTGTGTGTGTGTGTGTGTGATATATATACATATATATAAACACATGTATATATACATATATATGTAAATATATTTGTATGTGTATGCATATATATATATATATATATATATATATATATATATATATATATATATATATGTATGTATATGTATATGTGTATACATGCGTGCGTGTGTATGTACATACATATCTATCTATCTATCTATCTATCTATATATACATACACGTGTGTGTGT
>NC_091578.1:25709831-25715012 GCF_042767895.1 Penaeus vannamei | reverse complement strand
CTTTCCCCCCTCCCTCTCTTCTCCCACCCTCCAACCACCCCTCCCATCCCACCACTCCCTACCCTCGTTCCACCTCCCCCTCCTACCTCCCCCCACCTCTCTTCCACCTTCCCCAAGCAGAATTTCTTTTGTGAATACTTAAACTGTATGAATATGTTTCTTCGTGTGCATACATACACACACACACACACACACACACACACACACACACACACACACACACACATATATATATATATATATATATATATATATATATATATATATATATATATATACATTTAAATGTGTGTGTGTGTTTGTATAATATATATACATATATGTGTGTATACATATATATGTACATATATATGTATATGTATAAATATATATATGCATGTGTATATATATATGTATGTATATAAACACATATATGTATATATATTATACACACACACACACACACACACACACACACACACACACACACACACACACACACACACACACATATATATATATATATATATATATATATATATATATGTGTGTGTGTGTGTGTGTGTGTGTGTGTGTGTGTGTGTGTGTGTGTGTGTGTGTGTGTGTGTGTGTATGCACACGAAGAAACATATTCATACAGTTTAAGTTTTCACAAAAGAAATTCTGCTTGGGGAAGGTGGAAGAGAGGTGGGGGGAGGTAGGAGGGGGAGGTGGAACGAGGGTAGGGAGTGGTGGGATGGGAGGGGTGGTTGGAGGGTGGGAGAAGAGAGGGAGGGGGAAAGGGGGAGAGAGAGAGAGAGGGAGAGAGACAGAGAGAGAGAGACAGTGAGTGAGAGTGAGAGTAAGAGAGATAGAGATAGAGGATTGGGAGAAAGTTTAAATTGATACCATCAGAATTCTTAAACTCTTAAGCGAATGTTCCACTTCAAATAGAGTAATTCGAACTATAGATTAATTAGTTTATCTATATATTTTTTTTCTTTTTTATTAACCTGTCTCATTCTCAACGAAGCTCAAAGAAATCGTTATCCTCATTTATTTAACGCAATACATTTTTAAAAAGAATGGTTCATATATAAACAGTAAAACTAACTATAATAATTCTTTGATTATTGATAATAACATCATTGATTAATTCAGTAAACAATAACCTTGAACATCCTATTCACAAATAACCATATTCATTCATTCATTAACTACCTTGAACACGTGTGTGTGTATAGGTATATGCATATATATGTATATGTGCATATATATACATATATGTATATGTATATGTATATATATATATATATATATATATGTCACACACATATATGTGTGTGCATGTATGTATGCATATGTACGTATATTTCCACAGACACACCAACATATATACATGTACATATATATATACATGCATATATATGTATGTGTTTGTGTTTGTGTATGTGCGTGTGTAGGAATGTGTATGTATACTGGTTTATTTTTATACATGTTTATATATATACATATGGATACACACACACACACACACACACACACACACACACACACACACACACACACACACACACATATATATATATATATATATATATATATATATATATATATACATATATGCATGCCCAACTACACGTAGAGTCACGCACACGCGCATATAAATAAACATGCAAGTTTATGCAACGAGAACACGTATTCAAAGTAGACACAACATGCAACCATTTCCGTCGCCGCCTACGCAACAGCTTAGGACTGCATCGCTTGGAAAAGTCTTCGAAGGAGACATGTTTTTTCCGGGACTACCCCGGTGAGACAGAGGACCAAGGTCGTGAACTCTGCTATATAAAGTCGAGTCCGTGCTGAACCTGGGTATCAGTTGCAACGACCCCTTCTCTGGAGCAACGAAGTCTCAACACTCATCATGAAGTTGGTACGTGTTAAGTTTTCATAGATTTTTAGCTTAGGTTGTAATATTGCTTTCTGAGTTGGTCGATAATTGTTGTTTTGTTATAGATTGGTGTTTAAGTATGCTTTTAGTTTGCAATAGAATCATTTGTATATGTTCTGATACTGTCGATATGGTCAGGTTAATTCATAAATTGTATATATTGTCGTGCAGATAAAAGTTACTGGAACAAAGTTAAGATAGAGTTAAGAGTGATAGACAAATCTCTCTTTTTTTTAATGGTGATCCATCGTTTTGCTCTAGCGACATAAGGGTACGATGATCACCACAAGTGACGACTTTAACACCTCTAAACTTTAAACTGAATATATTAAACGCTCCCTTTCATTAAACGTTTCAATATTCTAAAATACCCGATGAAGATTATTCAAAACCGGACCACCAATATCCAACCAAGACATGAAACGCACATTTTCATTCACAATTCCATCTCCCTCACAGCTTAGTCTCGCACTGGCTCTCCTGCTGGTGTTGTCTGGCGTCCTGTCGCCCAGCCAAGCCATGCCGGGCGCCCTGGCTGACCCGAATCCCGAAGCAGAAGCAGCAGCCGACCCTGATCCGTTCTTCTTCAAAAAGAAGAAGTATGGCTACGGCGGCTATGGCTATGGCGGCTATGGCGGATATGGCGGTTATGGCCACGGCGGATATGGCGGTTATGGCCATGGCGGATATGGCGGTTATGGCCACGGCGGATATGGCGGTTATGGTCATGGCGGTTATGGCGGTTACGGCGGTTACGGATACGGAAAATAAGAAAATAAACGTTTATCGTCAACTTTTTTGTTTGCTTTGGCAAGCTTCACCTTGGGTGTAATTGTATGCCTGTCTCTGCTTGTCTGTATGTTTAATTAGCTGGATACATATGTTACACATATCCTCACATAAACACGTATATACAAATTCAGAGACTAGAGGTAAAACAGTTTTCTCTAATCCCTAATAAAATCATAAAACCAGGCAGAGGGGAAAAAGAGAAAAAAAATATTCACAGGTCAAGTCACTACATTTTGTATGACCTCCATAAAAAAAAAAATATATATATATATATATATATATATATATATATATATATATATATATATATATATATATATATATATACAACAAAACAATCCCATTTCTTGGTAAACTCTTTATACAAAAGTTCAGATGCTTGACTTTTTCAATAAAAAAAATAAAAAAACATTAATCACATGTCGAGAAATACGTTCTCGTAGCCTCGTCCTCTTTCTCTCTTTCCTTCTTTTTCCTCTTTTCCTTTCTTTCTTCTTCCTCTTTGTACGCCCTTTACTTACACTTCGATCATTACTATTCCGCGTGTGATCATGATTGTCTCATTTGCCGCCCGATGGAGAAGTAGAGATCGCTTCTAACAACAAACAGACGGGGATTTTCTTGCACTCGTGATTCATGTGCGGGGAATAAAAGTGTGGGTGGTTGTCTCACGTGTTCTAGGTAGTTAATGAATGAATGAATATGGTTATTTGTGAATAAGATGTTCAAGGTTATTGTTTACTGAATGAATCAATGATGTTATTGTCAATAATCAAAGAATTATTATTGTTAGTTTTACTGTTTACATATGAACCATTCTTTTTTAAAAATGTATTGCGTTAAATGAATGAAGATAACGATTTCTTTGAGCTTCCTTGAAAATTGAACAGGTCAGTTAAAAAAAAAAAGATATATATATATATATATATATATATATATATATGCATATATAAACTAATTAATCAATAGTTCAAATTAATGTATTTCAAGTGAAACATTCGTTTCACTATGGAATTCCGATGATATCAATTTAAACTTGCTCCAATCCTTTATCTCTATCTCTCTTACTCACACTCTCACTTACACAATCTCTCTGTCTGTCTTTCTCCCTCTCTCTCTCCCCGTTTCCTCCTCCATCTCACCTCCCACCCTCCAATCACCCCTCTCATCCATCCTCTACCTATCCCCAAATAGAATTTCTTTTGTGAATACTTAAACTCTATGAATATATGTTTCTTCGTTTGCATACATATATATATATATATATATATATATATATATATATATATATATATATATATACAAACATATATATGTGTGTACAGGTATATGCATATATATATATGTATGTATATACATATGTATGTCACACACACACATATATATATGTGTGTGTGTGTGCATTTATGTATACATATGTATGTATATTCACACACACACATGCATATATATGCATATGTGTGTGTTTAGGTACGTACGTATGTGTGTGTGTATGTGTGTATGTGTGTTTGAATGTGTGTGTTTGTGTATGTGTATGTTGTGTGTGTGGAAATGCGTGTGTTTGTGTGTGTTTTTGTGTATAAATGTGTGTGAAGGGAATGTGTGTATACTGGTATATGTATATACATGTCTCTGTATATATGTAAATATATATACATAAATATGTGAATATAAATATATATATATATATATATATATATATATATATACACACATATATATGTGTGTGTGCATACATAAAGTCACACCCGTTCGCATATAAACAAATGTGCAAGTTTATGCATCGGGAACACGTATTCAAAGCTGATACAACCTGCAACCTTTTCCGTCGCCGCCTCCGCACCATCCAGCTTAAACCGAAACTCGTGGAAAAGTCTTCGAAGTGGACATTCTTCTTGGTTTTGTCTCTGTTGAGTGATCTCTGGGACTACCCCGGCGAGACAGAGGACCAAGGTCGTGAACTCTGCTATATTTCTGAAGTCTTTCCAATTTCATTTTTTCAAAGTTGATAATGGATGAATGCCAGACTGGTGCTGCATATTCACAAATTGGTCGAAGGAAAGTCGTCATTTTTCTTAGCCGATCTTATCTCTTGTCTATTTTTTAGCTAAGTACTTTGTTGCATCGATGTTTCTTGTGTAGGCTTTTTGTCTTGCCAGGATAAGGTCTTTGATCCTGTTGGTAACCCATGGTTTATCTTGATGGTGAGTGGATGTTCTTTTTAAGGCGAAGCAGTTGTCAACTTGATTCCAGACTGATGTAGAGAATAGTTGGCATTTAGTTTTTGGGTCGGGGGCGTTGAGACCGTCGGCCCAGTCATGATGTGTAATCCATGATCCGAACTCGCCAATTTTAGAATCAGGGAATCTACGAATAAGTTTTGTTCCCTTTAATTGCGTGGGTGCCTGGTATTTCTTTAGTACCCAGAGCAGCGACAAGTGATCATTATTGCCTAAAGGGGGCAGGGAAGTTGGACT
>NC_091578.1:25702331-25704831 GCF_042767895.1 Penaeus vannamei | reverse complement strand
CTATGGCTATGGCGGTTATGGCCATGGCGGATATGGCGGTTATGGCCACGGCGGATATGGCGGTTATGGCCATGGCGGATATGGCGGTTATGGCCACGGCGGATATGGCGGTTATGGCCATGGCGGATATGGCGGTTATGGCCACGGCGGATATGGCGGTTATGGCGGTTATGGTCATGGCGGTTATGGCGGTTACGGCGGTTACGGATACGGAAAATAAGAAAATAAAAGTTTATCATAAACTTTTTTGTTTGCTTTGGCAAGCTTCACCTTGGGTTTACCCCACTTGTATGCTTGTATGTGGATGTTTATGTCTGTTTGCTTGTCTGTATGTGTGATTAGCTAGATACATATGGTACGCATATCCTCACATAAACACGTATATACGAATTCAGAGACTAGAGGTAAAACAGTTTTCTCTAATCCCTAATAAAATCATAAAACCAGGCAGAGAAGAAAAAAGAGAAAACAAAACATATCCACAGGTCAAGTCACTACATTTTGTATGACCTCCGTAAGAATATACATATACAACAAAACGCTCCGATTTCTTGGTAAACTCTTTATACAAAAGTTCAGATTCTTGACTTTTTCAATAAAAAACATTAACCACATGTCGAGAAATACAAGTTCTCGTAGCCTCGTCCTCTTTCTCTCTTTCCTTCTTTTTCCTCTTTTCCTTTCTTTCTTCTTCCTCTTTGTACGCCCTTTACTTACACTTCGATCATTACTATTCCGCGTGCGATCATGATTCTCTCCTTTGCAAATTGCCGCCCGATGGAGAAGCAGAGATCGCTTCTAACAACAAACAGACGGGGATTTTCTTGCACTCGTGATTCATGTGCGGGGAATAAAAGTGTGGGTGGTTGTCTCACGTGTTCAAGGTAGTTAATGAATGAATGATTATGGTTATTTGTGAATAGGATGTTCAAGGTTATTATTTACTGAATGAATCAATGTTATCAATAATCAAGGAATTATTGTTGTTAGTTTTACTGTTTATATATGAACCATTCTTTTTAAAAATGTATTGCGTTAAATGAATGAGGATAACGATTTCTTTGAAGTTCCCTGAAAATTAAATTGGTAAATATAAATAATAATAATAATAATAATAAATTAATGGTTCGAACTAATGTATTCTAAGTGAAACATTCGTTTAAGAATATGAAATTACGGCGGTATCAAATTAAACTTTCTCCCAATACTCTCTGTTTATCTCTTTCTTTCTATCTGCTCTCTCTATTTATCTTTTTTTCTCTCTCTCACTCATTCACTCTCTCTCTCTTTCTTTCTTTCTTTCTTTCTCTCTCTCTCTCTCTCTCTCTCTCTCTCTCTCTCTCTCTCTCTCTCTGTCTCTCTCTCTCTTCCTCTATCTGCCTCTCTCTCTCTTTCTCTTTCTACCTTCCTCTCCTCTCCCTCTCCTCTCCCACCCCTCCAACCACCCCTCCCATCCCACCTCTCCCTACCCCAGTTCCACCTCCCCCACCCACCTCTCCCCACCTCCCCCCCTTCCCCAAGCGGGCACCATCCACCATCCTTTTCCCAGCGCCCCGCCCTGTCGCAACCGGACTGAGCGGGGGTGAGGCAAGAGCACAAACACGGAGCGAGGTCAGTGTACACAGTGCCCGGGCGGAGAGGCACGGCTGGGGCTCGGCTTCATAGGGAGGGGAAGTGTTGTCTATAGCTTCTACCCATTCTCGAATGCTGTGCAAAGAGAGACGGAAGGGGGAGAAGAGGGGAGGAGGGAGAGAGGAAGGGGAAAGGGAGATGGAGGTGAAGTGAGAGGAAGGGGACATGGAGAGGAAGAGAGAGGAAGGGGAAAGGGAGATGGAGTTGAAGTGAGAGGATGGCGAGATGGAGATGAAGAGAGAGGAAGGGGAGAAGAAGGGAGGAGGGAGGGGAATGTGAGAAGAAGAGAACTGGGGAGGAGGGAGGGGGAGGGGAGAAGAAGAGAACTGGGGAGGAGGGAGGGGAAGGGGAGATGGAGAAGAAGGGAGGAGGGAGAGAGGAAGAAAGATGGGGAGGAGGGAGGGGAATCGGAGATGGAAATGAAGTGAGAGGAAGGGGAGAAGAAGGAAAGAGGGAGAGAGGAAGAGAGCTGGGGAGGAAGGAGGGGGAGATGGAGAGGAAGGGGAGAAGGGAGAGAGGAAGAGAGCTGGGGAGGAGGGAGGGGAAGGGGAGATGGAAAGAGGGGAGGAGGGAGAGAGGAAGAGAGCTGGAAAGGAAGAAGGGGAAGGGGAGATGGAGATGAAGAGAGAGGAAGGGGAGAAGAGGGGAGGAGGGAGAGAGGAAGATAGGAGGAAGAGAAAACGAACAAAATAGAGAGAGAGGAAGAGATGGAGAGAAAGAGACAGAGAAGAAGGGAGGCAGAGACTGAAGCAGACCGACAACCAGACAAACAAAGTGACAGACAGACTACAGAGAGGCAAATAGTCAAAGAGAGAGAGAGAGCCAGACATAAATAGTAGGGTAGGGGAACGAGTTAAAGAGACAGAAA
>NC_091578.1:25692331-25694831 GCF_042767895.1 Penaeus vannamei | reverse complement strand
GATTGAAAGGAAGAAAGTGTAAAGGAGGAAGGAAGAGGAGAATAAAGAGGAGGAGGGAGAGGAAAAGAAGGAAAGGAGAAGGGGAAGAGGAGAAGGGGGAAGAAGGAGAAAGGGAGAGGAAAAAGATGAAGAAGAAGGGCGGAAAAGGGGGAAGGGAAAAAAAGAAGGAAGAAGAAGAAAAGAAAGAAAGAAAAAACAGAGGAGAAGAAAGAAGGAAGAAGAAGAGGAAAAGAAGAAACGAATAAGAAGATGGAGAAGTTAGAAAAAAACAAGAGAAATGACAGAGGAGGAAGAACAAACGAAAGAAAAAGAGGCGGAATAAAGAACAAGGATAGGAGAAGGAAGAGGAGCAGAAGAAGGAATAGGAGAAGAGAAGGAGGAGAAGAGAAGGAAGAGGAAAAGAAGAAGGAAGAGGAGAGGAGAAAAAGAAGGAAGAGGAGAAGAGAAGGAAAAGAAGAAAGAAGAGAAGAAGAGGAGAAGAGAAGGAAGAGGAGAAAAAGAAGGAAGAGGGGAAGAGAAGGGCGAAACACACCACAAGACTCATCATGACTGGCGGAACCAGTAGGAATCTTCTGGACTCCTCGCCTCGACTCCTGCGGGCGCGGGCAAGGAAGTCAAGGCATTCCTTAGACGGCCGGGAGGGGGGGGGGGGGCTGGGTAGGGCGGGGGCGGGGTAGGGCGGGGGCGGGGTAGGGGGGGGGGCGGGCGGGGGATGTGGGGGGGGAGGGAGGCAGGGTGGCTCGCGGGACTGCGTCTGTGTCATCTATTTCTTTTTCTTTTTTTTTGTTCTTTGTCTTGTTTCTTCTTGTATCTTTTTTTTTCTTTTTTCTTTTTTTTGCTTTTCTTTTATTTTATTTTATTTTTTATTTATTTTTTTTCTTCATTTTTTTTAGCTCCTGTTATTTTTTATTATCATCTTTTTTCTTTTTCCTCCTCTTATTATTATTATTAATATCATTATTATCATTATTATTATCACTATTATTCCCCAATCTCCCCCCTACTCCCCCTTCCCCTCCCCTTCCCCCTCCCCCTCCCCCTAACCCTCCCCTTCTTCCTTCTCCTCCTTCTCCTCCACCTCCTCCTCCTCCTCCCCTTCCCCTTTCTCCTCCTCCACTCCCTACCCCTAATCCTCCCCCCTAATCCTCCTCCCCTCCCCATCCTCCTCTATATATTGCACCATTCCATGATTCATTCTCATGTGACTGAATACTTAACGTTGGTTTGTTATTGTCTTCTCTTCTTCTCCTTCGTTATTTTGTGCAAGTTCTTGTTCTTCTTTTTTAATAGTATTAATTGTGACAAATGCAGAAAAAAGGTAGCCATGAGAATGAAATATTCTTCTTCTCCTTCTCCTTCTTCTTCTTCTCCTTCTTCTTCTCTTCCTCCTTCTCTTTCCCTTTCTCCTTCTCCCTCTTTTCCCCTTTCTTCTCCTTTTCCTCCTTCTCTTTCTCTTTCTCTTTCTCCTTCACCTTTTCTTTTTCCTTCTCCTTCTCCTCTTTCTCCTCTCTCTTTCTCTTTTCTCTTTCTCTTTCTCCTCTTTCTCTTTCTCTTTCTCCTCTTTCTCCTTCTCTTTCTCCTCTTTCTCTTCCATCTCCTTTCTGTTTCTCTTTCTCCTCTTTTCTCCTTCTCTTTCTCTTTCTCTATCTCCTTCTCCTTCACTCCTTCTCCCTCTTTTTTTCCTTTCTTCTCCCTCTTTCTCCTTCTCTTTCTCTTTCTCCTTCTCCTCCTCTTTTTTTTCCTTCTGCTTCTCCCTGTTTCTCTTTCTCTCTTTCTTTCTCCTCTTTCTCCTTCTCTTTCTCTTTCTCCTCTTTCTCCTCTTTCTCTTTCTCCTCCTTCTCCTTCTTTTTTTCCTTCTTCTTCTCCTTCTCTTCTTTCTCCTTACTCTTTCTCCTTCTTTTTTCCTTCTCCTTCTCTTTCTTTCTCCTTCTCCTTTTTTTTCTTCTCTTTCCTCCTCTTTCTCCTTCTCTCTTTTCTTCTCTTTCTCCTCTTCTCCTTCTCTTCTTTCCTCCCTTTTTCCTTTCTCCTTCCCCTCTTTCTTTCCTTCTCTTTCTCTTTCCTTTTCTTTCTCTTTATCTTCTCTCCTTCTTTTTTCCTTCTTCCTTCTCACTCTTTCTTCTTCTCTTTTCTCCCTCCTTCTCCTTCTACTTCTTTTTTTCCATTCTCCTTCTCCTCTATTTCCTTCTTTTTCTCTTTCTCCTTCTTCTTCTTCCTTCTCCTTCTCCTCTTTTTCCTTATCTTTCTCCTTCCTTTTTTTCCTTCTCCTTCTCCTCTTTTTTCCTTATCTTTCTCCTTCTCCCTCTCCTTCTTCTTTTTTCCTTCTCCTTCTCCTCTTTCTCCTTATCTTTCTCCTTCTTTTTTCCTTCTCTTTCTCTTTTTTTTCCTTATCTGCTTCTCCTGTTTCTCCTTCTCTCCTTCTCTTTCTCCTCTTTCTCCTTCTCTTTCTCTTTCTCTTTCTCATCCTTCTCCTTCTTTTTTCCTTCTCCTCTTCTCTTCTTTC
>NC_091578.1:25672331-25679831 GCF_042767895.1 Penaeus vannamei | reverse complement strand
GGATGTCAGTCATTTCTTAATGAACTTCTTTGCTACTGAATGTTTTGAATGAGTATCACAAAGACAAACATCTCTTTTTATAAAAATAACTGACTGATGCATGGCTTCTATGCAGCTTCTCATTTGCGTAAATATTATGCACTTATATGTACTTGAATGAGAGAGAGAGAGAGAGAGAGAGAGAGAGAGAGAGAGAGAGAGAGAGAGAGAGAGACAGAGAGAGAGAGAGAGAGAGAGAGAGACGAGACAGAGACAGAGAGAGACAGAGAGTTTTTATCAAAACAACTGACTGATACATGGCTTCTATGTAGCTTCTCACCCGTGTACATATTGTGCACATATATGTACTTGAATGAGAGAGAGAGAGAGAGAGAGAGAGAGAGAGAGAGAGAGAGAGAGAGAGAGAGAGAGAGAGAGAGAGAGAGAGAGAGACAGACAGACAGACAGACAGACAGACAGACAGACAGACAGACAGACAGACAGAGAAGATAGACAGAATACTTATTACTCAGTGCACATACTAAGTAGTTAACAATACACATTTGATCATATTTCGAGCACTGTGTAGTGTCACATTATTACAGCTAAAGAAAATAAACATGTAGAAGCTACAGGCCCCGATGTCAGTCCCCATCTGCAGCTGACTTGTTCTGAGTGAAATGTTTTAGAATAACTAAGTAAAGGCTGACGTTGCCTGCTGTCTCCCAAAGGCATTTTCCTCATTCAGTAGTCAAGGATAGTTTGCCCGAGAGTATGCCATGGCCTTCCTTGGTATTTGCTAACCAGTGACATTAATTTTCATTTTTTCTTTTTTCTTTTCTTTTTTTTTAGATTTCGTCCTACTGTTGATATTCCTAAATACTCATGGTCCGCGTCTGAGCTTTTAATAGCAGCGCGGCCAGATGAATTTGTCTACGTTAATTTCTAATCTGTTTCTTCTTCTTTTTCTTCATCTTCTTTATGGAAAAAAGGGAAAAGTGAGGAACTGGTGTTTCGTTAACAGATAGCAGTTTTTTTTTTTATTTGTTCCTTTTCGTTTCATCATTTAACAGCTGTTCATTATCTAACCTAATGACTGTTTGTAGCCCACATGATGGCAACTATTAAGCTATAATGGGGTTAAGGCTACCAATCATTAATTACTTAGAGTCAAGGTTATATATTGGTAAATGCGTGTTTGCCAGGTGCGTGGAATACCTTAAACATTCAAATATTGCTTGATCTTAGACTTAACGGTTACTGTCGGATGGTGGTTATAATTTTTTTTTTTTTTAAACAGCTCGTTTAACTGAGATATAGACAAGGTTATAGTGGATCAGTAAAATAAGAACAAATATTTTCTTCCTTCGCTATTTCCTCACAGAGAGAGTAGCCCATAGAGAAAGGTCACAAATTTTCATAACCAACATATGGCGCTAGATCTCCTGTCCAGCTGATGGCACGATCGGCGTCACCATGAACTAAGCAAGAAAACACGAGGCGCGTTTCATCCAGCTTTTGTGAGAGTCATCAAGTTTTATTGGGTTCATTGACGGCCTAATGCGCACTGGACCTAACGAGCGGATGATCTTAACGACCGCTCCGTGGCCTGGAAGCGGTACGAGCCAACTGCGCGTAACGAGGCAATTTCGAGAGATTTTCACGCAGGTTTGAGCATTTAATAGCAGCGCGGCTATGCTCCAATTCCTTCCTTGCAAGGGTATATGTACGCGTGTGTGTTCATGTGTGCATTACACGCTCTGGTATACGATATGCGCGTTTGTGAGGGAGAGAGAATTGGGCGGAAACTAGCGTGCAAGGAATGCTAATACCTGTTTGTTAGATATGTTTATTCATCACCTCGTGCCGCGATTAGTGTAAAAAGCAAACCAATCTATATATGCACTCATGTATATGTTTGCATAGATATGCATACTGTGTGTATGTGTGTGTGTGTGTGTGTGTGTGTGTGTGTGTGTGTGTGTGTGTGTGTGTGTGTGTGTACATATTTTTTATTCGAGGGAGGGGGTTAAAATGAAGAGCTATTATTTATAATGCCAATGACTTATGCCAGTAAACCACCCTTTGGGGATGAATAAATGAATAAATGGGAGCTGTGAGTGTGGAAAAAAGAAAATTTTACATTATCTACCTTTCCTTCTGATATTCTCTTCCTGGACTTTCCTTATTACGATTAATGTGATATCAAATGTCTAGGAATATAAGGTGAAATTTTAAAAGTAACGTCATTACATAATTTTCCAGTCGCCTATTGACACATCCACTCCATGTATGTGTATGTGTGCCTTTGTATTTGTGCGTACAAGTGTGTATGCGTGTATGTGTGTGTACGTACGTGGATGTGTATATGTAATACCCAAGGAAGCTATTTTGTTTGATGGCCATTTTCCTATCTCTTTATGAATAGGAGATTCCAATATATCTGATATCACAATAATGTTCTCTCCTTTTGCACAAGTACTTAAGGTCACAGTCACAGCATTCTGAGTTTTGATTGAAGATTTCGAGTTTTACTTCTGACCAAGGATACAGTGTGCCTCTGGTGTGAAATCATAACATCAATTCTTCATCGGTAGGTGCAATTTTCATTTGATTTCTAGGAATTTACTGTTGCCAAAATAAATCTAAAATATGATCAACATTAGATAGAAATATACATTTAAGCTTAGTTATGAATATGAGGACAGGGAGTGATTTCAATGCTAGATACCTATCCATGTATTTAGAATCCGCTTTTAATTGATAGTCTGGTGAAACTGTATTCGCAATGAGTAAGTATGTAGTGGGTTCACATTCTCTTTTTGTCTAGGGCAGTCCTAGTCTATCCAGTTATTTTCTATCTCTTTTTTCTCCTCCTCTTTCTTCTTCTCCTCTTTCTCCTTCTTCTCTTTCTCTTTGAGTGTGTGTTTGTGTATCATTCTATTTATCCATCTATCACTGTTTATCTACCTAGCTATATATTAATTTATCTACTTTCCTACCTCTCTGTCTATTGGCCTACCTGCCTGCCTGTTCACTCAGTCGAAACGGAGCTTATTAACAGCTGTGAGCTTCGTGATGAGCAATATTGAAAGTAGGTCATTGCTGCTCTAGAAAATGTAGGAAAATATAGACAAATTACACCTTACTTTACATTTTCTTTTATTAGTTTATTTTGGGAAAATTCATTGATTTCTGAAACAGGGAGGCGTGATTCGAGTTTATGTTGTTTATATTAACACAGACAGAGAGAGATCTAATAAGTAAGACAGCACTAAATAAGAGATATCCATAACTCTCAGTAAGTCACCGAGCTTTTTAATGGAAACGGATTTTTTCTTTCTTTTTTTTTTGGGGGGGGGGTCTTTGATTTTTGTTTTTCAAAACGAAGACAGCGAAAACGCACATGGCAGAAAAAAAAACAGATTTCGAGATTAGTATAAGCATTTTTTTTCCTTTACTATTTTCCTTGCATCGTAAACGAAATATGATAATACGAGGAATGTGCATGACTTGATCACGTAACAAAAACAAAAACACAATAACCCAACACAAAACAAATAAAATTTATACACAAATGAATACGTACATGCATATATACACATACATATACATAAACTAAAAAAATAAATAAATAAATAAATACAAAAAATAAAAAAAAAACACCATAGAACACAAACACTAACGCCCTTCACCATCAGAGAACGAGAAAGAAAAAAACATAAAAATGACTGACCGTGAGGAAGAGCAGGTCAGACTGGCGGAGGGGCAGCAGGAGGGTGCGGGAGAGGGCGCGCCAGCCACTACTGCGGGAGCTGACGACGGCCCTCTCGCCCTTCCTCAGGCTCATCCTGTGGACACAATGGACATGGGGATAGGGTTTTTTTTAATCTTATTTTGATATTATAGGCAGATAGGTAGGTAGGTGGATAAATGGATATAGATATGTATGTGTGTGTGTGTGTGTGTGTCTATATATATACATAATATATATATATATATATATATATATATATATTATGTATATATATAGACACACACACACACACACACACACACACACACACACACATATATATATATATATATATATATATATATATATATATATATATATATATATATATGTTATAAATATGTACATATGCATATACATATATATATATATATATATATATATATATATATATATATATATATATATATATATATATATATATATATGCATATGTACATATATATAACATACATACATGCATACATATATATATATATATATATATATATATATACACACACACACAAATACGCGTGCATGTGTGTGTGTGCGTGTGCGTGTGCGTGTGCGTGTGCGTGTGCGTGTGCGTGTGCGTGTGAGTGTGTGTGTATTGTTGTATGATTATTGTATAGCTATATTGCCTGAGATGAATTTGCGATTATGTGTATGTATGTGTGCGTATCCGTGTTCGCGTGCGTGTCCTTGTGTGTTCCTAGGCATGAGTCACTGGGACATGGCTGTATATCACCTACCAAAGGGACTGCTGCGGGCGGGCGTGGGCGGCGTAGGAGACCAGGTAGAGGCCATCGACAGGGGGGCAGAAGAGGCCATACCTCGCCGTGCCTGGTGCATTAAGGCCGGTTATCTGTGGGTTTGGAACGTGAAATAAACTCTTTGGAGTAAAGTTATGTTGTTTATTTAATGAGGTTATAGATATTCATTGGTCGAGAAAGAGAGAGAGAGAGAGAGAGAGAGAGAGAGAGAGAGAGAGAGAGAGAGAGAGAGAGAGAGAGAGAGAGAGAGAGAGAGAGAGAGAGAGAGGTAGGAAGGAGGGGAGAAAGTGATAGACAGACATATAGAAAGACACACAGAGAAAGAGAAATGTGTTTAAAAATACAGCATTTAATACTCTCATTTGTATAACTCATATGCCATTCCTCTATCACACAAATATTTAGTCCAGAAACAAAATCAGAAAAACTCACCTCCTCCTCGAAAGCGAGATACCCCTCGTCACTGGACAGCTTCGCCCTCACGTACCCAAAAGCAACAGTATTTCCACCCGTGTTAGAATAACCACCCGCGTACAGCAACGGTGAAAATAAACTCTCCCGCTTGGCAATTAATTTAAACGAGTTTCCCGTCGTACTCGTGTCGTCAGCGTTCCCGTTTTCTTTCTCGTTTACTTCACCGGGAATTAGGTAGCGTCTTGAAGCGTTTTGGAATTCTTGAGGTTGTGTTGCAGAGGAGAGGCTGGGAAACCGCCATGAACTGCCGGCGAGGACGAGGGTGCAACTGCTTGCAACCAACAGGACGGATGAAACTGGGGATATGGTAAAGATTGCAAATTATTGAATGCTGTGTTAGTACGATTGTATATTTTTTGACTGACAAATTGAAGGTCTTTATGATAACTAATTTAAGGCTGTGTCACACGCACTTTTTCCGCTGGCACCGCGGATTTTGGCGCGCGCAATCACACTAACGATGAGAACCACAGAAACAGTCCGACGAAAAATTTTAAACACAGCAAGATGGCTCCAACCCCCGCACAGGCTCTGGCGATGATGGACACTATTCAGGCTATATGGCAACGATTTAATGCGAAACAAAGATGTATAATGCTAAATAAGAGCGTAGTCTCGCTACTCTCATCTATTCAGTTGACGGGGGAACGCGGTCAGAAAATGTAAACAAACAGGCGAGCAGCTAGTTACCAACTTGTATCTGTTTTTATTAAATAGAAGAGAATTTTGCTATTTTTTAAATATTATTTACATTTTAGACTGTCTTTTTGAATAGTTTTATAGTATAAGTAAATTTGTTTGCATTACTATAACGATTATCTATTATAGCTTATGATTTTAACCAAAAAACCTACGGTAAATGTGCCAGCGAAAACGATAATCATCGTTTGACAGGAAACTATCGTATTTGGTCAAGAAAAGCTGTAGCAAGAGAAAAAGACACGGAAACGTGAAAGAACCACGGAAACAGTGGAAGTGTGACACCCCTTTAATAGTAATTAATAAGAGGATTTATGCGTTTTATTATTATAGATGATGGTGATGGATGAGTATGTATGTATATGTGTGTATATGCATTTGCGTGTATATATATTTACATATATTTAAATAGATAAATGAACGTGTGTGTGTTCATATACATATAAATACACAAACATACATATGCAGTACAACTCTTTTGTTATATTTCCACCCATGCACACTTTTTAATGGCATGAAATCATTCACCAATGTTTTGACAAAGTTATTAATACAGTACCAAAGCCCCTAGCTGCGGCGTAAAATCTACGGTATCACACTGCCGATTTTCATTATAGTTCCCAGGGTGGTAAATAAAGGACTAAACTAACTAAATTCTCCACATAACAAATGTAACAAAGCCTAACCACGCCAAAGCTGTACACCGGCTTAGTAGATGAGTAGATAAAGAACTGTGTAATTGTGTTTTTTTATTGATACAGTACAGATAATAACAACTTTATATCTTAAATTTCCAATGTAATGTTATTAAGTAATGCTACGACCACACTTACGGCGGTGAATAAAGAAATAAACTAAAACTTTGCCTTGTGACTCTAGTACATGTGTGAGTTTCGTTGTTTTGTGAACTCGAATATCTTTCAATTATTTCTGTCGAGATTATTTTCTTTGTTTTCTTAAGTAAGATATTTTTCAGTCGTCACTGTTTAAACCTTACTTATCACTCTGACAACTGATTAATTGATTGATTGATAAATCGACATATAGATAGATAGGTAGATGTATAGATAGATAGATAGATAAATAGGTAATAGACATATGTAGATGTAGATAGACATAAATATATAGATGGATAAGTAGATGTATAGATAGATAGATAGATAAATAGGTAATAGATATATATGTAGATAGACTAGATAGATAGATAGACAGACATGGTGATTAGTAGATAGATATAGATATAGAGAGATTAATTAATAAATAGATCGACAGAGATGAATATAAAGATGGATATATACATATACACAGATAGATAGATAGATGAATATACAGACAGATAAAAAGATAAATAAACAGATAGACAGATATCCCTTCCAGACTGAACTCATCTGCGTAAAATCATACACCGTCATAAGCCTAGTAACCGAGCTGCAGGACAGATGACCCCCTGATGACCCCAAGAACCCTAAGGTACAGCACCGAGGTCAGCCACGCGCCAGATCCCTTCTCCAGACAACCTAAAGACTATTACGTAGCACAAGGATGAGAAAACGAGATATGTTTCTTGATTTCGTAGAAGGAATTGCCGTTTGAGGGGAAAAAATGGAAGTACAGTGTAATAATAAAAAAAAGGATGAAAATGAAAAAAGTGAGAATGGAAGTGAAGAAACTAAAGGAAAGGGAGATAGAGAAAGTATTGACATTAAGAAGTGTAGATGAAAAATGTGGAAAGAACAGCGAGAGGCCAAGAATTGACACGTGGAAGAGATGAAGAATTGAAGAGGAAAAGCAGACTTA
>NC_091578.1:25654831-25669831 GCF_042767895.1 Penaeus vannamei | reverse complement strand
TATATATATATATATATATGAATATATATATACACGCACACACATACACATACAAATAGACATACAAATAGACATACACATACACATGCATACACATATAAATACATACACATATTTGTGTGTGTGTGTGTGCATCTCTCTCTCTCTCTCTCTCTCTCTCTCTCTCTCTCTCTCTCTCTCTATATATATATATATATATATATATATATATATATATATATATATATATTTATATATATATATATATATATATATATATATATATATATATATATATATATATATATATATATATACAGTGCATGCATCGACATCCCGAGAGCCCCTCTTCCTCCCGCACTTCCCGCCATCCCTCCCGCACTCACCCCACTTCGCCATCGCTTCTCCTCGACGACCTCGCTAAGCCACACGCACGGACACAGCACCGCGAACAGGTAGACTGGCCCTCCTCCTCGACCTCAGGGTAAGTCGAGGGCGAGGTGGGCGGGGTCGGAGGGGGGGGAAAGTGACCGGATAGGCGTGGAGCGTGAAGGGAGGGAGATTATAGGATATTTGTATGATGGGAGGTAATGGCTGGTGGAAAATGCGGGGCCGTGTTTTGTGTGTGTTGGCGCCGTGGGTATGGGTGGCGGGGGGGGGGGGGGGGGTAGGGGGGGTTCTGTTGTTTGATTCCTGTTTTGATTTTTTTTTCTACTTTTTTGTTTTTGTTTTTGTTTTTTGTTTTTTTTAGTATATTGTTTTATTGCGTTTGCTGTTTTTATTATTATTATCATTATTATTATTACTATCAATATTATTATTATTATTATTGTTAGTAATATTATAATTATCATTATTATTATCATCATCATTATTATTATTATCATTATTATTATTATTATTATTATTATTCCCTTGATTCCTAAAAGAAATTTCTTAATGTATATAATGAATACAAAAACAGCGAATTTTTACCCTAGTCAATACACATACGAGAAAAAATAAATAAATAAAAAATCTCAAATACCAAATACCACATAGATAATCAACATCACCACAATATATAAAAAATAGATTTAAAAAAACACAAAAAACAATGAAATACCAAACACCACATAGATAATAAACATAACCACAAACTAAAATAAAAATAAAAAACAAAAGATCTAAAATGCCAAACACCACATGGATAAGAAACATAACCACAAAAATAAAAAAATAAAAATAGAAAAATAAAAATTAAATGCCAAACACCACTACCTCTCGTGGGCGTGACGAAGCGGGGCACAGGAGGAGGCGGAAGGGGCGCGGGCGGGAGGGGTGGGTGGGGAATATTTTCTGTGGGCGCCGCGGGTGGTGAATATTGTGTTCCAGCGACTCCATGGAAGTATGGTGATTTTCCTACACGAAAGGAAAGGTTTGGTGGGGAGCGAATGTAGAAGAGAAAAGAGAAAGCGAATGTAGAAGAGAAAAGAGAAAGCGAATGTAGAAGAGAAAAGAGAAAGCGAATGTAGAAGAGAAGAGAGAAAGCGAATGTAGAAGAGGAAAGAGAAAGCGAATGTAGAAGAGAAGAGAGAAAGCGAATGTAGAAGAGGAAAGAGAAAGCGAATGTAGAAGAGAAAAGAGAAAGCGAATGTAGAAGAGAAAAGAGAAAGCGAATGTAGAAGAGAAGAGAGAAAGCGAATGTAGAAGAGGAAAGAGAAAGCGAATGTAGAAGAGGAAAGAGAAAGCGAATGTAGAAGAGAAGAGAGAAAGCGAATGTAGAAGAGAAAAGAGAAAGCGAATGTAGAAGAGAAAAGAGAAAGCGAATGTAGAAGAGAAAAGAGAAAGCGAATGTAGAAGAGAAAAGAGAAAGCGAATGTAGAAGGTAAGAGAAAAGAGAAAGCGAATGTAGAAGAGAAAAGAGAAAGCGAATGTAGAAGAGAAAAGAGAAAGCGAATGTAGAAGGTAAGAGAAAAGAGAAAGCGAATGTAGAAGAGAAAAGAGAAAGCGAATGTAGAAGAGAAAAGAGAAAGCGAATGTAGAAGAGAAAAGAGAAAGCGAATGTAGAAGAGAAAAGAGAAAGCGAATGTAGAAGAGAAAAGAGAAAGCGAATGTAGAAGAGAAAAGAGAAAGCGAATGTAGAAGAGAAAAGAGAAAGCGAATGTAGAAGAGAAAAGAGAAAGCGAATGTAGAAGAGAAAAGAGAAAGCGAATGTAGAAGAGAAAAGAGAAAGCGAATGTAGAAGAGAAAAGAGAAAGCGAATGTAGAAGAGAAAAGAGAAAGCGAATGTAGAAGAGAAAAGAGAAAGCGAATGTAGAAGAGAAGAGAGAAAGCGAATGTAGAAGAGGAAAGAGAAAGCGAATGTAGAAGAGAAAAGAGAAAGCGAATGTAGAAGAGAAAAGAGAAAGCGAATGTAGAAGGTAAGAGAAAGCGAATGTAGAAGAGAAAAGAGAAAGCGAATGAAGAAGAGAAAAGAGAAAGCGAATGTAGAAGAGAAAAGAGAAAGCGAATGTAGAAGGTAAGAGAAAGCGAATGTAGAAGAGAAAAGAGAAAGCGAATGAAGAAGAGAAAAGAGAAAGCGAATGTAGAAGAGAAAAGAGAAAGCGAATGTAGAAGAGAAAAGAGAAAGCGAATGTAGAAGAGAAAAGAGAAAGCGAATGTAGAAGAGAAAAGAGAAAGCGAATGTAGAAGAGAAAAGAGAAAGCGAATGTAGAAGAGAAAAGAGAAAGCGAATGTAGAAGAGAAAAGAGAAAACGAATGTAGAAGGTAAGAGAGAAGAGAAAGTGGTTTTATTGCTGTCGTTATCAGGGGTAGCGGTAGTGTCATTGTGTCGTTACTGCTGTCATTATTATTGTTATCATAACTATCATTAACATTATTGGTATTCTTCTTACTATCTCTACAACTATCATTATCATCGTCATCATCTTCAGCACAATTATTTTCATTGATTACCTCCGCCAAAGAGATTGTGGTTTTGGTGGCGTGGATTAGTTTGTTGGTTGGTCACTTTGCGGGATAACTCAAAAAGTCAAAAAGATTTTTCTTAAATTTTCTTTTTATTTCTTTTTTCTTTCTTTCTTTCCTTTTTTTCTTTCTTTTTTTACCGGAGGCGTGTCTCAGCCTAACTTAGATGCCATTAATTTATGATGATCTGTATCGTGATCCAGACCCAGGATATTTTAATGATTGGCAATAGGGGTAACTATTATTATTATCATTGCCTTTATTTCCTCCGTCAAGGAGTTTATGTTTACGGACGTCACCATTGCACTTGAAAAGGAGATGATTTTAATGTAACTCTTCAAATGTGAATATTTCTATTGCGTCAGTGACCCTGTTGCATTTGCGGAGGTGTATGCTCTCTGAGTGCTTCTGGTTTGTTTTATTATCAATAATATTATCTTTATTATCACCATCGCTATCATGACGGTAACCATCATCATGATCTTCATCATTACCACCATCACTACCATCATTGCCATATTCACCCTCATCTTTAATGCCATTACCAGAGTTCCACCCCTATCATCACCATTATCACCGTTATCATCACCACCGTTACCATTTTCATCATCTTCATGTCCATTACCATCATCATCACCATCATGATCATTACCATTATCATCACCATTACCACCATCACTATTATCATCATCAACACTATCACCATCACAATCGTCATTACCATCACCATCATTTTTATTACTAACTAGACTTGGGGTATGGCGTGGGTACTAAGAAATCCTAACCTAAAATTCCTTTTTTCCTGATCTTATTCTTTCGTGTTCAGTTTTGATATCAATAGTAGTTCCAAATATTTGTTGCAGCTTGAGGTTGTTCAATAACTTTACCTCACAATCATTTTTTTTCTTTATACATGTAATATTTTGATATGTAATAATAATAACTCACCCCTCTCCCTCGCGCACACACCGTAAACAACGCAGACAAAACCTAAACACGAACCCAGCAAGATAACATGCTTTCATATATATTCTATATAACCTGCCCGGTAAGCATGTCCATATACTCACCAATAAAAGAAAAACATTACAACAATGTAGTAATTCTCGGTAAGACGTAGTCCTCAAATTCTCACTCAAATCAATATTCGGTTAAGGAAGTTAAGGAAGTTTGAAACCAGCGTTCCACAACACGATCAAACGAATGAACCCCATTCTAAATGTACAATTAACCACTGTTGCATGAACTAAAAATCCAGCCCCCCTCCTAATCGCCGCATTTATCCTACCACTGTAATCTCTAATACATTCAAAGATACAGGTTGGGTTTACCTTGTCGTGAGGGGTACAGGCGTGTCGTGCCTGGGTTGTTGACGAACCCCTTATTACCGTATGGTAAGCGCAACTGGAACGTGGTTCTTGTACAATATTTATTATAACCCTTGAGACTGAAACTTTCATTATCAGTTCGCTGCCACCAGAATATTGTAAAAGCAGTGGAGAATACGTGGCACTGCCATTCTAGCGTTTTTGAGTTATGATCTAGGGAGATATTGAAAGCTTACTCTATATTTAGATTTGTCGTCCTTTTAGCGGGAAAAATTAGGAGCTTTTACACTTGTGTCTAGCGGTTTCGTGAAGATGTCAATGGCAACACTATCGCCACATTGCTTCTTGAAAAGTGGAACTTCTCAGGAAATAGACATGTCAAATTTGCCGGCAGATGGTTGCGCACGCGCAACTATAGGTTTTTGTTTTTTGTTTTTTTTTCTTTTCTCAAACATACTAAAATACGTATTGACAGTAAAACATATGGCATACATACGTAATTTACATTCAGTAAATACTCAGCTTTAATGATAAAACTAGAGACATGTACTCGCAGGGCACTGACAGTGACAGTCAATGATTGTTCGTAATGTTACAACACGTGTAATCGCTTAGGCATGTTCTGCTGGGAGGCGGGGAATGGCTGGACTCGTCCCAGAGCGTCAGTTTCTCCGAACACTTTCTGTAATCGTGCCCAAATGGTAAGTGTGCTCTGATTACTAAGTACAATATTGTGACAACAGATTCTCTAAAAATTGTTGTCTTGCCCAGTGCTGTCCAAACATTACCGCCTATTGTACCCTTTATTACCTTCTTGTACTGTTACATAGCCCCCCCCCCCGGCCACCATGGCTAAACTAACTTTATTTAGGATAATGCAAATAATATACTAATTACGGAAAGACTGTATTCCAGAAGTGTTGGTCAATAAATTCGAATTTAATACACGAATAAAAAGATGATTTAATAACAAAATGTTTAAAAAATACTCAAGTTCATGTCTGGCGTGTGTGTTCCGTGTTTGTTCACGAACCCTTATGATCTATGTTGCAGACCCCAGTTTGGACAACACTGGTCTAGCCCTTAGTTATCCCCGTGATATATATCTACAGGATATATTACCAAGGTCTATATAAGTACTGATATAGACCCTGTATGCCTATTTTTGTTATAATTATTCATGAGCACATCTAAGATGTTTACCATACCTTATTATATCACACAAGGTTTTTCTGTCAGTTTTAATTACATTTTTAAAAATAAGGACATATGCTGACATATTTAAAATTTCATATGTACAATACAAAAAATCATACTGAGTAAAAAAAAAAATTATTTTAAAAAGGATATTAATACCAATGTTTCTTGCAATCCTTTATGAGTCCATATCTAACACTGACATAGCACAACAGTTGATATCAAAGTAGGAACAAAAATTTGCAGATTGTGCAAAAAAATATATAAACTCTTATAATCATAACTTACACAATATATTAGCATCAAAAGGAGTCACACTATTTAGTCCTTTTTGCTAATTGTCTGACTAATATGGTCATTACAGTCATACATCATACCAAAATACCTGGTACCAGTTCCAAGAATACCAGATGGAAAGACAGTAGTGCAATATACATGAATCAACAGTGCTTTTAAACCATTGACTATTTTCTCCCACCTCTAGAGAGCACATTGATGTACACATCACTGTTAGCCACACTATAGAAGTGATCACCATTATAAGTGCTTTTGTTATTCTTTGTGCATGAATTCATGTGCATGTATGTGGATGTGCGCCGATGTGGTGGGTATGTGCCAGTGTGGTGGGTATATGCCAGTGTGGTGGGTATGTGCCAGTGTGGTGGGTTTGTGCCAGTGTGGTGGGTATGTGACAATGTGGTGGGTATGTGCTGATGTGATAGGTGTATGCGTGTTGTGTGTAAGTATAAGTATAAGTATAAGTATGGCTGTGTGCCGATGTGGTGGGTTTGTGCCGATAAGGTGGGTTTTTGCCGATGTAGTGGGTTTGTGCCGATGTGTTGGGTGTTTGTGTGTTATGTGTAAGTGTAAGGATAAAGAACAAGTATAAGTGTAACTGCAAGTGTAATGATAAGGATGCATGTAAT
This sequence comes from Penaeus vannamei, assembly GCF_042767895.1. NCBI lineage: Eukaryota > Metazoa > Arthropoda > Malacostraca > Decapoda > Penaeidae > Penaeus > Penaeus vannamei. The sequence goes on along the minus strand of NC_091578.1, from coordinate 25,663,452 downwards.
TTTAAGGATAAATGGAAGTGTAAATTTATGCATAGCAACAAGTGTGATAACATATGTATGTGTTAAATTAAATATAAACATAGCAAAACAGGTATTGGAAATCTTGATTGTTTGGTGTTTATATATTTAGATTGCCTATGAAGAAAAATATAAACCCAATTATATTACCATAACAAAACAGATTTTAACAGGCTCCTACCATATTTGTTACATTATATTAAATGCATAGAATGTTAAATTAGTATCATGACCAAGTAGTTACACATTTCATGTTAAGTATTTCTATCACAGGGTATTTGTTTGTAATCTGTGGATAAAATGAGTAAGTAGAAAAATGAAATGATGAAATTGGAAGTGACATGATTTGCAGAGTTGAGATTTTTCACTTTATCTCTAAAGATTTAAGTCAGTACATACAAATTCAAGAGTACAGATCTTGCCATATACTTAGCTAACTTGAAGGTGAACTTCCTGCATACCATAAATACTGACCAATAAATAAGAGATTCACAGAATGGGATATCAAATACCATAAATAATCGTTACAAATGTTGATTATCATTTTCTTTTAAGTATTTGAATAATATAAATACAATTGCAAACACACCTTGATATTTTCAAATAAATGATAGTAAATTTTTTTAATAGTTGCTTATTAACAGAAATAAACAATAAAAAATATAATTCATTCCTAGAGAATAAAGCAATAATAATAATAAAAATAATAATAATAATAAAGATGATGATGATGACAATAATAATAATAATAAAGATAATATTAATAATAAAGATGATGATGATGACAATAAATAATAATAATAATAATAATAATAATAATAATAATAATAATAATAATAATAATAATAATAATAATAATAATAATAATAATAATAATAATAATAATAATAATAATAATAATAATAATTATTATTATTATTATTATTATTATTATTATTATTATTATTATTATATCAAACACAAACAGTGATAACTGAAAACTCCTTTAAATGCTTGTCAGAAAGTAAAAATTAAAAAAAATATATATAAAAAAATAAAAGAGCTGAAAACTCATTAAAGCCGTCATAATTTTATAGCACCTTTTAGACTACTTAAAGAATAAACAGGATACAAAAAGCTGTCCAACTTCTTTTCAGCTGCACAATTAGTATTCACTTGGAAATGAGTTATAACCAAATGAGATTTGTAAGCTTCGGTAAGGGAATATGAAATTTACAGAATGGGAAAGAGATAATCCACTCTTCTTGTATCAACATTTGCCAATATTTTTCAAGACAAAAAAAAATAAAAAAATAAAAAATGAACCGTAAAACCAAGATACAAACTACTCCTCAGTCAACAAACCATTTTCTCTTGTAATCAACCTATCCACAAAAAAGTGTCCTTGCTTCTAATTCCTGTATTTCACTCGACTGATGGCGCTTGCAGAAAAAATAGACTAGAAAGCTGTAAATGTGCTGCAGACTAGATGTGTTACATGTTATCCCTCTGCAAAGTAAATAGCAATATCAACATTTAATCTGAATAGACACAGTTCATAATAAGAAAAGTAACTTATTTGCACTGACAAATTAGTAGAGCTTATTCCCATCAGTAAGCTGTAAAATATAATGTCTACCTTGCATGAAGCTATTGTTATAATATCTTTATACCAGGCTATCTATTTCTTTAAAATCATTAATTGGTGATGAATCGAGATAAATCATTGCTAAGAAAAGAAAAACAACCAAAAAGAGTCAAATTACAAAAGGTAGTTGAACTTTTCATTATCGCTGTGAACTTCAATTCCAATGAACTAACCCCAAACTGTAACTTATTCCGATTATCATTTGTTTTTGCATTTGTTTTATTGGTACGTAAACTAATATTCCCTTATATCTACTTCAACTTGTTCCTTTTCTTTTTTTTTCTTCTTTTTTATTGTTATTAGAAAGGTTCTGCATTTAACAAGTAAAAACTTTTACACACTAATTCTTCAACCCTAAATGTAACTAGGTATGTTTGTGGGAGGGCTTCACACAACAGCAAACCTCAATCCAGTAACAGATTTTTTAATGCTGATTTCATCTGCACAGTTTTATTAAATCATTTTAACATAACCTAAGTACATCAGGATATGATACGGAACACATTACAGGCCCTAAGTACAGTTTGGACAAATTACTGTTACACGAAAGAGGTTATATGAAAGTTTGGCTTTGATTTAGTATGTTATCTCTCACAACCATGCCCTGTTGTTATCATGATAACCATTTTCTTGTTCTTTGTTTCTTATAAAAGGAACTTGTTCAAGAAATGTCCCATCACAAAACACTATCTCTGATGCATATGGAATGAACATGCACTTGAAAAAAATAAAGTAATGAAGTGAGTCATTCACAAACCTATTATTCATACATTCAAAGAAATTCTAATCATAATTATAGAAATCAATGCGAAAAAATTACTTTAAAAATAAAAGAGCAAAAAAAACACTAATCAATTGACATAAAACAAGTATTCTTTTCTCCAAGAAATCTCAATTTTGTGAAGAACAAATTTCCTTTCCAACAAAACTGGGAGTTTGGAAAATATTCTAAATGTTACAGTAATACACAGAATATCTACTAAACTTACCGCACTTATTGGAAATCTTAATTTGCATTCTACACACGGAAAAATAGAATACAAACCAAACATTTGATCGAACAGAGATAGTGGAAAAAATACTTAATCAACTTCTCTTGTCATAAGTATGGCACACACTTTTACTGACTGTTTCATTATCTTCCATACATGAAAAATGTTTAATAAGAAAATATTAAAGCTAAAAATATATATGATCCATTTGGGCAACATCTTTGTCTTGTACAACACACAACTCCACATCACAATTCATCGTGCTTCTTACTATTCTCTGGCAAATATCTTGGAATATTTGACAATATAGTGTGTTTGTTCAGGCTAGGAAAGTTTATTCCATTAACATTTTGGCGACTCCCATGCAGCGACCCTACATAGAATTTCACTGTAGGATATGCATTCACACCTGCACCACTGCAAACCCATCGGTACCTTTCACAGTCAAGTTTTCCTGCCTTCACTGTCCCTTTTAAGGCCTGGAAATGAAATATAGTACAATTATGCTGTTAACATGACCTGCCTCCTCAAGTCTTAGTCCTGAAAAATTAAGTATTCTTAAGTATCTATCTCATGATTTGTAATTCTGAATTTTAAGAAATAAATATAAAAAAACATGTACTCTAGGTAGACTATATAGACTATGTAGACAATACATTCATCTTTACTTACCCTTGCAATATCTTCAAAATCTGGAGCAAATACATGGCAATGCCCACACCAAGGGGCATAGAAGTCAACAAGCCAAGGTTCCGTACTATGAAGAACTTGCTCATATGACCTGTCATTCAGGACTGTGACCACAGATGACATCCTCGAATACACCCACTGCCTAAAGGAATCTGCATCTCTGGACCAACCATTGAATTTCCTGCAAGTTGAATATATATAAATCATCTAAAAATTTCTAAAGGTATATGCATATTAAAGAAATTTTAAAGAAGCCCTATGATATTTTCTCAAAATCAAAAGAAAAGCTATTAAGTAATTTTTCATGACTCATTCTTATAACTATACACACTTAACTAAAGTAATTACATATCTGAATAAATAACATTAAATCTTTCAAGTACATAGTTATCTGCTCTCCAATATCCCACTTACTCAGCTCTCCTTGTTCCCATACTTTCAGAAGGGTATAGAACAATTGAAGGATAGCTTGTTATACCCTGACGAGAGCAGGCTGATCGAAAGTTGGCACAGTCAATGGTGGCAACATGCACATTGGGCACATCTGCCATTATACGTGCAAAACGCCGATATTCAGGTGCCATGGTTTTGCAGTGTCCACACCAGTTGGCAAAATAGTCAACAACCCACAGCTCACCTTGAGGTTTGTTCTCAATCAGGTTCTCAAACTTCTCTTCGTCTAGTGTTATGACTATTAGGAGGAAAAACACCATGAGAACAGGCTTAATTTAGTTCATGTCTGTTCTTGCTTCTACTAAACAAACAAAGGAAAACAAAAAACATTTATAAAAGAAAATTAACCAATTTTTCTAAGAACAGAATTATAAGAATGACAGTTGCATTTTAAGAAAAAAATTACTATAATATGGGAAAGTATAATAAAAATATGACATACTTCTCACCTGTTTATCACTTCATCTACCATCTATTCTACAAATGTGTCATAGGAACTGTATATCCTAAATAACAAAACACACTTTGAGAGTTTTAGTATCATTATCAACACTTTGTCTATATATACATTCTAAGAATCTTGTTCTAAATGACATGGTACTACTTTAAAAAGGTAGAAAGAAAAAATAACAGCATAAAAATGAAGTTACCTGCTGGGTTCAGGGTGTCCTTAACAAATTCTACAATTTGATCTGCAGTGTGGTATCCACTGTACTCATGGGGAACACTTTGATTATACAAAATTGTTGTGGGATACTGATGAATATTGAACCTTGTACACAAACTCTGGTGTGTAGTGCAATCAATGCTTCCTGAAATGTTGGAGAAAAGAGGACTAATATAGTACAACTTACAGCAACAAGATCAGTGTAACAAAAGTCAGAACCTTAAATATCATTCTCCAAAAACAACTTTAAAAACAATAAGCACTAACAAAATGCTTACCAAACTTTACAGGGGTTTCCACAAGCCGGCTAGCTTTACGGAACTCTGGCAGCAGCTTCATACATGGAGGGCACCAAGGAGCATAGAAATCCACAAACCATGTAGAGCCATCTGTCAGAACTTTAGGAAACTCCTCCGGAGTTAGGATCTGGAAGTGTGTGGCAGCTGCTCCCTCTCTAGCGAACACTGCGATGTCATGGGCTAGCAGACGCCCCTGTTTGGATGAGCATGGGAGATTTTTGCAGTTATTCACATGATAGAAGTGAACAAGTGTGTGTAAAGGGGAACAATAAAATGAGAGTAAGAGTGCGTGAACAAACAAATGATTGTGAGTGAGTGATTGAATGTGAAAGTGGAATGAGTGAGTGTGTGAAAGTGGAGTGAGTGAGTGAGTGTGAAAGTGGGTGAGTGAGTGAGTGTGAAAGTGGAGTGAGTTTGAGAGTGGAGTGAGTGTGAAAGTGGTGTGTGTGAAAGTGGTGTGCGTGAAAGTGGAGTAAGGAAGTGAGTGAGTGAATGAGAGAGTGAGTGAGTGAGTGAATGAGAGAGTGAGTGAGTGAGTGAATGAGAGAGTGAGTGAGTGAGTGAATGAGAGTGAGTGAGTGAGTGAATGAGAGAGTGAGTGAATGAGAGAGTGAGTGAGTGAATGAGAAAGTGAGTGAGTGAATGAGAGAGTGAGTGAGTGAGTGAGTTAGTGAATGAGAGTGAGTGAGTGAATGAGAGAGAGTGAGTGAGTGAATGAGAGAGAGTGAGTGAGTGAATGAGAGAGTGATTGAATGAGAGAGAGAGAGAGAGAGAGAGAGAGAGAGAGAGAGAGAGAGAGAGAGAGAGAGAGAGAGAGAGAGAGAGAGAGAGAGAGAGAGAGAGAGAGAGAGAGAGAGAGAGAGTGAATTAGAGTGAGAGAGAGTGAATTAGAGTGAGAGAGAGTGAATTAGAGTAAGAGTGAGTGAATTAGAGAGTGAGTGAGTGAATGAGAGAGTGAGAGAGTGAGTGAGTGAATGAGAGTGAGAGAGTGAGTGAGTGAATGAGAGAGTGAGAGAGTGAGTGAGTGAATGAGAGTGAGAGAGTGAGTGAGGGAATGAGAGTGAGTGAATGAGAGAGTGAGAGAGTGAGTGAGTGAATGAGAGTGAGAGAGTGAGTGAGTGAATGAGAGTGAGTGAGTGAATGAGAGAGTGAGTGAGTGAATGAGAGAGTGAGTAAGTGAGTGAATGAGAGAGTGAGTGAGTGAATGAGAGAGTGAATGAGAGAGTGAGTGAGTGAGTGAGTGAGTGAGTGAGTGAGAGTGAGTGAGTGAGAGTGAGTGAGTGAATGAGAGAGTGAGTGAGTGAGTGAATGAGAGTGTGTGAGTGAGTGAATGAGAGAGTAAGTGAGTGAATGAGAGAATGAGTGAGTGAGTGAGTGAGTGAATGAGAGAGTAAGTGAGTGAGTGAATGAGAGTGAGTGAATGAGAGAGTGAGAGTGAGTGAGTGAGTGAGTGAGTGAGTGAGTGAATGAGAGAGTGAGTGAGTGAATAAGAGAGTGAGTGAGTGAATAAGAGAGTGAGTGAGTGAGTGAGTGAGTGAATGAGAGAGTGAGTGAGTGAATAAGAGAGTGAGTGAGTGAGTGAGTGAGTGTAAACAAATGAATAAGTAAGCAATTGAACAAATTAAATGAAAAAAGTGTGGGGCATAATATGTAACAAGTTTACAGATACTTTGGAGTATTGGCATACACAAAAAGTAAAAAAAAAAAAAAAAAAAAAAAAAAAAAAAAGCACCGCACCAAGGCCAAAAAATCAAAACTCACATGATGCAATTCATATCCTCCGCCAGGCTTGAAAATCATAAAGGTTGGCGTTTTAGCAATGTAGAGATCATCGCAGAGCTTTTTAAGCTGAGAGCAATCCACCTGGCCCATCTTCAGCGATGGAAGCAAACCAGGCAATTTGCGGATCTGGAAGGGAAAATTAGCTTGAAGTTTTACATAATGAGAGGAAATAAGGGAAATATAAAAGAAAACCTCATGATGAGTACAGGAGCCTTCAGAATACTATTTAACCCCTATGATCCGGATGATGTAACAGGCCCAATGTGCATGCGCATAAGCTGTGACACAGGAAGAGCGCTGGCTCACGCTGTGCACCATGTTCCTGGCCGATGTATTACAGAAAATTGAAAATTACGAAAAAATGAAATATATGACACAAATAACCAAATGTTTCATATTTTTTCTTTCTTGCTCTGACTTATTTACTACACAGAGAAATGATATGGAATCTGTGCATGGAAAATAAGCTATTACCATCTGGATAAAGCAAATCAAAAGGACATTTGGACATTGGAATATGGCAAAAAGGCTAAAAAAGTTTACATTAAATAACTTTGTAAAGGAGATGCACAGAGTTTTGTCACTGCTCCTGGGTGTTTGCGCCCGTCCATCTTACGCATCACACACCTGTGATGTTGGCTACTTATGTAACCCACAGCCCATATTTTCAGCACCTTGATTTCCATGATGCAACCGGATCCAACAGTTTAAAATTTATTAATTCATAGACATCTGTGTCATCTTTAGCTGATACTCAAGAAGTCCAAGAGAGGTATTAACTTATGCTCGCCATAAAGCATTTTCATTAGTTTTATGTAAATTTTTTCTTTCTAAGATGTATAAACTAAATTTCAGCTAAAGCTTATAAGTCATGAATCTATTCTCTACACAGCACATCTTAACCCTTACTTTTTATCATTTTTCTTTCTTTTTTCCTATTATGTACATTTCAAAACCATCCTTTGCTCTCACCTCAAATGTATCATCATCACTGTTACTACTAAACTGCATCAACCAAGCCACTGTTTCTTCACGCATTTCTAGGTTGCGACGGATATTCTGCAATACAAATTCACAAAATAACAGACTCAAAACTAGAAGAATGAGTTTTCATCTAAAACCAAATATCTATATACACATATTTTCAAGCAAGTTAAATGGATACATTCACATGCATATGAATCAATAAAGTTGCTTATCATACACCTAAAATTATTCTGCCTCACTTCAATAGCATTATTTCTATCCTCTTTGAAGTATTTATGCTTAATCAGATGATGTATAACATGAATTTTCCCCTAACTGAATAACATATATGGGTAATACAAAAACAAAATTTCAACAAAACGATAAAATCTGCATAACCTTTATGATAAGCTAAAAATAATGATTCTGATCCAAATGTATACATATACACATAACAAATAATCTTACTAATCTTAGTCTCCATTAATTTCTTAAAATTTCCTCTTTTCTAAACTTGACAACTAATATTTTCCTTAGTTTTAATTTTCACAGTCCAAAAATCTACTGTCCAATTCTACAAATTGAAAACCTATAAGTCCTATTTTCATCTCACTTACCTTAAATGTCTCCTCATCCAATTTCTTCATTTCAGGCAGCAGGGCTAAAACTTCCTTGGCAATTTCTTGTACATTCAGACTAGGGATTACTGTGCCTCTGTCGTCCCAGAACTGGTCATTTTCATAAAACTTCAGCCCTGACTCCATGCCCAGGGAGGCGCACAGGGTCTTCTGATTAAAACACTCTATACGTCCAAAGTTGACAATTCCATCCTTTGACAGAAAGAAACAATGAATGGTTTGATGTCCCTTTTTCTTATACTTACACACAATATGTGGTAAAACATACAAATGTTTTACCTAGAGTATAAATCACAATAAATACTGTGAACTACTTACATACACATACATATGCATACACACCCACACGTATATTCAATAACATGAACATGCACTTACAAATATAGCACTAAGTTTCTTCTGTGTAATCCACAAGTCATCAACTTCATCTGTGTCTTCATAAAATATAATAAGCCATGGCCTGTTCTTGTAATCTTCATATTCTAAAAC
>NC_091578.1:25634831-25642331 GCF_042767895.1 Penaeus vannamei | reverse complement strand
CGTCTCCTAAGCCCCCCCCCCTCCCCACGACAACGAGCAAGGGATCGGGGGTGTTAATAAATAATAATAAAAAACATGATTTTCATGAAACTAGATGGTATTGTGTCTGAAGTTATTCTGAAAATATTGCAAAGACTTTGGAAATTTCTTCTGGAAATATGTTAGAATTATGTATTGCGCAATGTTATTCAGTCAGTATCTGCTTTTCTTACTGTATTACCCGACTGCGAAAAGAATGGCGATATGTTAATGAACAGAAAATTTGAGAAAACTCGTGCAGTATCATCTATGCTTCAACCAGACCAGATAACATACACTTATAGATATAATTAAATACGATACATTTAATTAAAGCTTTATCGGATTTTTTCGGATTTAATTATCGTTTGAACTTTCTATTTGACGCATTTTCTTTACTTATATTAACAATATATTTATAGAAAGAAGGATTTAAGCGTACAAATTTCTATGGAGCGAGATGTAACTGGCACACTTTGTTGTTAGATCTTCATCAGAATGACATTCTCCATTGTGAGATCTGTTCTTCCACACATGGTACTCTTGGTACCATGTTCAACCCATTAGATAATATTGTAAACGATTTAGATGGGGTATAAGTAGAAGTGACACATCCAGACAGCACTTTGTCAGTCGAACTAAATAATATAAGATGAGACAAAGTGGCCTAGTTGGTTAGGCCACTTTAAGGATGAGAGGCCGTGTTGACCTCTCATTCGAGGGGTCAGCGGTTCGCGCCCCGCCCAGGCGCGAGAAGTTGCAATTGTCGCCTGGAGGTTACCACTGAGACTGGGCACCACGTTGGGCAAGGAATAAGCTCTCTTGCATCAGCACTTGACACGTTAATCGAGTCGGTATTAGTCAGCACAGGCCGGGCTCCCCTCTTCGCCCGGGCGAGACTGAGCTTCGCATATCGGAATTTTCTCTCATGGTTGCTTGCCCAATATCGCCAAACAACTTTTTGTGCATTACTTTCGCTATTGTCATAACATGCAGATGTATCACAATCTTTATACATTTATTTTTAGGTATATTAGGTCATTATCGGTATATTCAAAATATAGCGATATGGCAAGGGTTCAGCACTATGATAAAATATTGTGGCAACATGGGTATAAACGAGTTAATGATTAAGAGAAAATATGTAGCTATCAAAGACTGTAGAATGCCGTAAGATAGAATGGCAACGAAAAGGGTAAAAGGGAAGAGCAAACGAGTACGGTCATTCAGGACTAACAAAGCCAGCCTTTCGTTCTTCCAGCACTGCTCTCACCTTAGTTAGTGAAAATGGTTAATGGTTAAAATAAATGTGCTAGGCATCTAAGGTCATATAGCACTATAGGAAGGTATAGTAAAGGGGGATGTCAGGTGATAGTTGCTATGTGTAGGAAATTAAAAGAACAAGGGGGTGAAGAAGAGAAGGAAAATGAAAGGGGATGAAGAAAAGACCTTGCAAAATTAGTGGAAGCAAGGGCCGAGACCCAGGGTATGGGTGATCCCCTACACTGGGCCTCGGTCTCCGTCTCCTAAGCCCCACTACGAGAAAAGGGATTAGAATCCTAAAGGGGTAGTGTTAGTAAAAAAAAAAAAAAAAAAAAGGTAAAGAACCCTTGATTTAGAGCAGTGTTGTCCAAACATTTTCGACTGTTGTACCCTTTATTACCTTCTTGCACTGTTACGTACCCCCCCCCCCCCGCCGCCATGACTAAACTTTTATTTCGGATAATGCAAATAATATACTAATTATGAAAAGCCTATTGCAGGAGTGTTGGTCAATAAGTTCGAATTTAATACACGAATAAAAAGATGATTCATAGAACGTGTGACGTATCTGTGCGAGTGTGTGTGTGTTCCTTGTTTGTTCACGGCCCCTTGTGATCTATGTTGCGGGCCCCAGTTTGGACAACACTGGTTTAGAGTATAGTTCATTATTATCTGAGATTTGACTTCGAATTTTTGCCAGCACGTCTAGCCTTTGTGCAATATCAAAGTAGTAGTTAATTATAATTGTGCGACTCCTTTGGTAGAACATTCTGGATTTTTAAACTACAGATGAGGAAAGATGTTCAACCATTTTTTGCAAATATAAGGGATAATTGAAATAACCAAATCTTACTGAATAGTGTATTTAACAAAGGTTACTAAATTACTAAACTTGTACACCTATGATAATGAAAAGACACCTCTGACTTCATAAACAAAGCGGACAACTTGTTTAAACATGTTCTCCAGCCGATGTTCGATATTGTCACAATTCACAGGCTACCAGATTCAAGTTAATCACTGCACGAACAACCAGTTTCGCAATTCTTAAACCAGAGGCGACTGACGAGGCAAGAATTACCATTTTCGGTAAATCCTACACGCTTAATTAAAACAGTAAGAATCGTCATTCCCCATAAACCTTTCCAAGGCAATTAACACAGTAAGAATTCTCATTATTCATAAATCTTTAAGGTAATTAACAACAGCAAGAATCCTCATTCCTCATACATCTTTCTAAGGCAATTAACACAGTAAGAATCCTCAATCCTCATAATTCTTTCTTTCCAAGGCAATTAACACAATTCTCATTCCTCATAAATCAGAATCCTCATTCCTCATACATCTTTCTAAGGCAATTAACACCCTAAGAATGGCAATTTTGATCAACCCTTCTACAGGTTTCAGTTAAAGACGCTGCTCACACGCCACAGGCTTGAGGTGGAAGCAGGCGATGTCGTGCCAAGTGATCCCGTCGTTGAAGTAAAAGCGATTGAGGATCCCGAGGCAGTTCTCGTCTCCGAATCTGTTGTCTGGTTGCGCGATTCCAAATCTGAAGAAGGAGGAGGAGGTTGTCAATAATGGGTGGAGGAAGAAGGAAGGAGCAGGAGGAGGAAGAGGTTGTCAATAATGGGTGGTGGAGGGAGGAGGAGGAGGTTGTCAATAATGGGTGGTGGAGGGAGGGGGTTGTCAATAATGGGGGGGGAGGAGGAGGAGGTTGCCAATAGTGGGTGGGGAGGAGGAGGAGGTTGTCAGTAATGGGTGGAGGAAGAAAGAGGAGGAGGAGGTTGTCAGTAGTGGGTGGAGGAAGGAGGAGGTTGTCAGTAATGGGTGGTGGAGGGAGGGGGTTGTCAATAATGTGTGGAGGAAGGAAGGAAATAAGGAGGAGGAGGAGGAGGGTGTCAGTAATGGATGGTGGAGGGAGGAGGAGGTTGTCAATAGGTGGGGAGGAGGAGGTGGTTGTCAATAATGGGTGGAGGAAGGAGCAGGAGGGGGAGGAGGTTGTCAGTAATGGGTGGAGGAAGGAGGAGGTTGTCAATAATGGGTAGTGGAGGGAGGAGGAGGTTGTCAATAATGGCTGGGGAGGAGGTTGTCAATAATGGGCAGTGGAGGGAGGAGGAGGTTGTCAATAATGGCTGGGGAGGAGGTTGTCAATAATGGGTAGTGGAGGGAGGAGGAGGTTGTCAATAATGGGTGGGGGAGGAGGAGGAGGTTGTCTATTAATAATGGGTGAAGAAGAAACTGCTGCTGATAAAAAAAAATGGAGAAAGACAGTGACCGTTAAATGGTAGAGAAGGTGAGGAGAAAGGTGATAAATAATGGTAGAAGAGGGGAGAGGTCAGAGATGGCAATAACAAAATGGTAGAGACGGGGTGAGAAAGGTGAAGGTAATAGTGAAGAGGAGAAACATGATGAAGATAATGGTGGATAGAAGAGATGAGAGGAGGTAGGTGATAAAATAAGAAAGAGAAAGAAAGAGGAGAGGAGAATGATAATGAATATAATGGTGAAAAAGAAAGGAGATGGATTTTGAAAATAAAAGTGGAGAGAAAAGAGGAGAGGTTAATAATTAAGGAAATAATAATGGAAAAGTGAGGAGAATAATTAAAATGATAGAAAAAAGGTGAAACGATGAAAATAACGGTAGAAGAGAAGCGAAAGGCAATGGTAAATTTATCTATTTAAAAAAAAATCTGCCGCATGAACATCTAAGGTCAATAGAGACGTATTCAAAATGTAGCTTTAGGGTGGTGCATGGGAGCCAAGTCCTAAGTTAGTTTGTTTTTTTTTGGTTCATAAGGCGGTGTTTGTGGATTCCAAGAATGGTTAATGGTCAAAATAAATAAATACTAGAAATACTAGCCACCAAAGGTCTTATAGCAATATGAGAAACAGCTGTGGAGAAAAGTGTAAAATGAGTAACTGATTAGGACTAAATATGTTAGATGGTAAAGGTTGTCGAGCGCTGCAGGTTAGTACTGTAGTGCAGAACACACGGAGTATGAAGGCCTGTCAGGAATGACACAAAGTCCGCCTTTCACCCTTTCAGCACGGCTTTCGCACCTTATGAAGTGGACAGAAGAAGAGGTCAGAGAAGAGAAGGAAAAGGGAAGAAAAGACCATGCAAAAATTGTTGAAGCAAGGCCTGGGGTGATCTATCTTGGGCCTCAGCTCCTAAGCCCCACGGCAAGAAGCAGCAGGGGGGGGGGTGGCAACGGAAAAGAATGAGATGTTTAGGTTCATGGAGAGTTCTACTTTCCTTTATACTTTTTACAATTCAATAATACGCCTCATAATTGAAGAAAGTAATCTGAAACGTAGTTTTGGCCGCCGAGCCTAATTCAAATCCTAGGAAAAACGCGGGAAGTCTTCGTGACGTCATAGGTGATTATCGTATTTTACGCGGAATCGACATTTTTTTCAGATCTGCTTAATGCGAATCTTGTTTCACGATGTCAGAAGTAATAGATTCTAATACTCCAGAATGTTTATGGTGGGCTGGAATTCAATTAGTTTGAGCCATAATATTTAGATCAGAGGGTGCCAAGCTGGGCGCCAAGCGATATTTTCTGTGGAGCCATGGAGCAATATGAAAATTATGACCGAATTAAATTGGACTTGGTCACACCTACATTACAGGTAATAATTACCTTTCACATGTCAATGAATTGGAATCCTTCCGTACAGTGTTCTTATCTTATAACTATTGGCATCATTACACTATTCATAACTAGTAGGCCTAATAGCAATATCAAGATGTGCAAACATGAAACGTGGCCTTGGGAATTATGTATTGGCCAGGGCTACAGAATGGAAAAGGATGAATAACACTGATTTAGATAATTCAACAATGGACACGGAAGCTAATAATTCTTACACTACAGACATACTTGAAAGAGGTAATGGATACATAAATGAATGGGAGAAGGAAAGAAGTGAAGAAAATAAATAAATGAATACATGGCAAAGTGAATAAATATATGAAAACGACAGAATTAGAGACGGTGAAATAGTGTATGAAAACGATGTCGAGAGTTGTATAAGAAGAGACAGACAGGCCCAAAGCGTGTTTGTGACGTCATCGTGGTTTCCCGCCTTTTTCCCTAACCTAATATATTGCGTCGAGGCGATACTTTTCGGGTGAATGTCTTTGAAAACTACTCATTAATTTCTATTTCTGATTAAAATGTGTAATTATAGAGACATTTTCCATAAAGATGTGAACCGTTTCTCTACTCTGGTCATCAATTTTGATATAGAAAAATATGAATGAAGAACGACGATGGACGAATACGAATGATAAAACTTGTATATAATGCTAAATAAAAAAAAAGAAAGCTACGGAAAAGAAAAATCATTTGAATTCAAGATGACAAGTATACATGCTAGAAGAAAAACGGGAAAAAAACCATGGCATTCAACTGAACAATTGCAAAATAGTATAACGCTAATATGAACCTAACTGACAAAATCCTAATGAATGTTTTAAAAATCAACTATAATCCCACGATTTTAAAACAACCTAAAATTACCTAACCCAGCAAAATTCAACTCCAAAGGCACAATATTTTCGATCCTCACCCTCCAGTATGACTCCAGTTGAGTCCCTGGAAGGCCCCCGCTCCAGGCCCGTTCCACCGCCAGCCGTTGCCCACTTTCGTTCCGCTCGTCCAGATGTATGCCACGTCGTCTGAGGGGAGTGGGAGTGTCATACTCTAACGTGCATCACCGTAAAAGTATGAATCGATATACATTCACCAATATGCAGGTCACAACATGGCCGTCTTAACAGTATTTTAGGTTCCCGGACAATGCAGTGCACTAAAGTACTTGTGTGCAATACATATTAGGAACTCACACACCAGTAAATTTGTCACATACCACACTAACACTAACTCTTACAAGCACTCATTCTTTCCACGTACCATACGCGACTGGAACAGGCTCCCACAACACATAATCGAAGCTGAAACACTTAACACTTTCACAAACAAACTAAATAAACACTTAACAATACAAACGCCTTCACAAACACCAACACTTCCGCTTGCACCTTGATCCTTCCCCCTTCCCCCAGCAACCAATCGCTACTAATATGCGTGTTTTGCGCTCACTTAGCGCCCTACGCATAAAACTTTGAGATTGAGATTGAGATTGAGGAAGGTATGCTTGTGGGGCCCCAGGCACCTGTCTAGCGTGCCCATGTGTTAAGGCACAGGACATGAATATGGAAGTATGCACCGATGTATATGCCTGCATCAGTATATGAGTATAATATACAGGCGTGCATTAATATGTAAATATGCATAGATATATGAGCAGAGTCTATATATAAAGCTTATAGTATAACTATATGCATGTTTACATACGCATCAGGTATACATCCATATTTCAATCAAATAGTAACCAGTAGAACAGTGAAATTTTGTTTTGGATTTTGATAGTCCAAAACATTATTTCATTTGAGGGTCCTGTGGCTTATATAATACATTTTCATAACCAAGAAGGACATTCCTGTAACCGAGTAAGTTCAAATTATTCACGCCCATTCCCTCAAAAAATTCCTGTTGGTATCCTTACACCATGGTACTGCTATTATAATGAAGGAAACGGTAGCTAACCTGAATCAATAATGCCATTGATGTAGTCGCTCTCCCCCTGGGTCTCTATGCTGATTGCGGTCCATCGGTCTCCCAGATTTGTGCAGTAGTTCACGGCATCCCCGTGGCTGAATTTTCCGTTGCGGTTTCGGCGCCAAGAGAAGTGGTAGTTGCTGCCTGATGTCGTGTCGTGAATCTGCCGGAATTTAAACTTTTATCGACTTGAATCATGTTGGATACGTTATTATATATGATTTGAATGATTATGAACTTGTAACTGATGCAAATGTACTGGCTATTATCTTAAAAAATAGCAACTGACGTTTTGTTTCAATCCCGTGCAAAATTCCGCAGTCACGGGAGACGGGTGTGATTTGATCTCATTCACACATTTTCAATATGTACTAAATAAGCATGCATGTTTAAGGACATTTGCCAAAGAGGAAACAGCTTCACCCCCCCCCCTTCTTATATGAAATTATCATCGGTAAAGAACGTCAGAAATAAAGAGGTCAAGACAACAAGGTCAAAAAGAATTTTGTTTCATTTGTTAGTGCATACAAGAGGACCCTTAAGATTGTTACTTGGAGCAAAGATACGTCTTAGGAGGGTATCGCCA
>NC_091578.1:25622331-25624831 GCF_042767895.1 Penaeus vannamei | reverse complement strand
AAAAAAGAAAGGAAAAGAAAAACAAAGAAAATAAATATTGGAGCATTACATCATTGGCTTTAAATAAAATAATAATAAGAAAACTCAAGAAGTTTGATAAATTTAAGATAAAGAAATAAATATCGGAGCGCTAAACGTTTTGTTGAGAATATCAAGTGAATATTAGAAAGACAATATGTAATGATATGTCGATGTATAGAAGGAAATAATTACATTTTCTTCGATTCATCTGAATCATGTCAAATAACTTCATTTATTCTCAATCACTTAATTTATGCAGATAATATCCACTGTTATTTTCTATTTATGAGACATTTATTGATAGATTCTCATTCTAATTACTTTACAATATTATAATCCAAACAAGCTATTCGCCGCCAGTGATCTTAATCTTAAAGTGATCTTAAAGTGAGCTCTTAACGCTTCGGAAAGTTTTAAATAATCAACTGACAAAAAAAAATTCAAAAGAGATATAAAAATAAAAAAAATGAACTTACAATCCAGTGCGGGACCAGTTGATGTTGGAAACGGGAGACCCAGTGCCCCAAACCCAGCCGTTGCCTCGCTTGGTGCCGCTAGTCCAGATGTAGGCTTGGCCCTCTGTGGGTCGAGGAAGCGTGGTGTTAGAGTCGAGGGAGGGAGAGGAGGGAGGGAGGGGAGGGGAGGGGAGGGGAGGGAGGGAGGGAGGGAGGGAGGGGACAGAGGGAGGGAGGGAGGGAGGGGAGAGGAAGAAAGGGAGGGAGTAGGAGGAGAGGAGAGGAAGAGAGGGAGGGAGACAGGGAGAGGAAGAGAGGGAGGGAGGGGAGAGGAAGAGGGAGGGGAAAGGAAGAGAGGGAGGGAAGGGAAAGGAAGAGAGGTAGGGAGGGAGGGAGGGGGGAAAGGAATAAAGGGAGGGAGGGAGAAGATAGGAAGAGAGGGAGGAAGGGGAGAGGAAGAGGGAGAGGTAGGTGAGAAAAAGAGGGTGGGAGGGAGGAGAGAGGAAAAGAGGGAGGAAGGGCGGAAGAATAGAATGATTGAAGGAAGGAGGAAGAGTTGGAGGATGGGAGTGGAGATGGAGGGACGAAATGAAGCAAGGACGGACGAATAGATGGAAGGAGGGAGCGACGAAAGGAAGGAAGAGTAGAGAAATAGACGGAGGGAGAGAGATAGATAACGAGAGAGAATGATAATATCCTACACTGAAGATACAAAGGGCGGGGTATATGTCGCAATGACACATAGTTTTGAATAATTATAACACAAAAAATTGAATTAAATCAACCATGAAAAAATATGTGATATAAATAGAGTTGAAATAAACCCTGAATACATTGACAGAAAAAAATGACAATGAAACTACAAAAAATACGATAACGAATACAATAGAATAAAACTCCTCACAACGAAAATAATAGAAAATCGAAGTTAATAAATACAAACGGAATATTAAAAGAATCTAGAAAATAAAACAGTTCCCCAAAGATCGTATGGGGAAGGGGAAGAAATAGGGGGATAGAGGAAAAGGTGGAAGGGGGAGAGGGAGGGGAAGAAGGAGGGGGTGGAGGAAAAGAGAGGAGGAGGGGGAAGTGGAAGGTCCGCTGCCTACCTCCGCCGATGACTCCGTTGATGAAGCTGCTCTCGCTTCCGTCTTCGATGCTGACCGGCCGCCATGAGCCTCCGAGGCCCCTGCAGTATCCCGTGGCGCCTCCGTGGGTGTACTTGCGGCCTCCGTCAACCCGCCAGGAGTAGTGGTATTGGCTTCCCCCGTGGTTGCCGTGCACAGCCTGGCGGGAGAAGGGCGAGGGTGTTATTCCGTGTTGTTATGGCTGTTATACTGTGTTGTTATGGCTGTTATTCCGTGTTATGGCTGTTATTCTGTGTTGTTATAGGTGTTATTCTGTATTATGGCTGTTATTCCGTGTTATTATGGCTGTTATTTTGTGTTGTTATGCCTGTTATTCTGTGTTGTTGTGGGTGTTATTCCGTGTTGTTATGGCTGTTATTGTGTGTTGCTATGGGTGTTATTCTGTGTTGTTATGGGTGTTATTCTGTGGTATGGCTGTTTTTCTGTGTTATGGGTGTTATTCTGTGTTATGGCTGTTATTCTGTGTTGTTATGGGTGTTATTCTGTGTTGTTATGGGTGTTATTCTGTGTTATGGCTGTTATTCCGTGTTGTTATGGGTGTTATTCTGTGTTATGGCTGTTATTTTGTGTTGTTATGGCTGTTATTCCGTGTTGTTATGGGTGTTATTCTGTGTTGTTATGGCTGTTATTCTGTGTTATGGCTGTTATTCCGTGTTGTTATGGCTGTTATTCTGTGTTGCTATGGCTGTTATTCTGTGTTGTTATGGCTGTTATTCTGTGTTGTTATGCCTGTTATTCTGTGTTGTTATGCCTGTTATTCTGTGTTGTTATGCCTGTTATTCTGTGTTGTTATGGCTGTTATTCTGTGTTGTTATGGCTGTTATTCTGTGTTGTTATGGCTGTTATTCTGTGTTGTTATGGCTGTTATTCTGTGTT
>NC_091578.1:25609831-25612331 GCF_042767895.1 Penaeus vannamei | reverse complement strand
CTCCAGAAAAAAGGAAATTTGACCACACACCATAATGTCAGTCCCTTCCTATGCATCACTTCACGCCTCATCACAGGATCCTCATCACAAAGACCGCACCAAATCCGCCGTTGTCACGCTTTCATCCCCGTAAAACCCGATCATCACACCACCCGACGCCATATCTCTTGTCATCACATCATGTCATAATCTTGTCATAATCTCACGTGCCGACATCACACCTGTTATCATCACAAAAATCACCATCATCACATCATGTCATAATCTTGTCATAATCTCACGTGCCGACATCACACCTGTTATCATCACATCATGTCATAATCTTGTCATAATCTCACGTGCCGACATCACACCTGTCATCATCACAAAAATCACCATCATCACATCAGCCCTCATCACACTTGCAATCACCACACTCAGCACATTACCATACTTTCCGTCATCAGGTCTGCAGTCATCACAAAAAGCATCATCACAAATATAGTCATCACATTATATACCTTCATCACATAATTATGTTGTCATATTTGCCGTCACCATATCTATTGCATTACTCCATGTCTATTATTTCCTTGTAGGAACTTTGTAGAAGGGTGGAGGGAGTGAGTGAGTGAGTGAGTGAGTGAGTGAGTGAGGGAGGGAGGGAGGGAGGGAGGGAGGGAGGGAGGGAGGGAGGGAGGGAGGGAGGGAGGGAGGGAGGGAGGGAGGGAGGGAGGGAGGGAGGGAGGGAGGGAGAGAGAGAGGGAGGGAGGGGAGGTGGATGGATGGAGGGAGGGAGGGAGGGAGGAATGGGTGGGTGGATGGATGGGTGGGTGAGTGGGTGGATGGATGGATGGATGGATGGATGGGTGGATGCGTGGGTGGATGGGTGGATGGGTGGGTGGGTGGGTGGGTGGGTGGGTGGATGGATGGATTGGTTTGGTTGGACGGATGGGTGGGTGGGTAGATAGATGGATGGATGGATGGATGGATGGATGAACTGATGCATAGACAGATGGAGAGTGAGAGAGAAGGGAGTAAGGGAAAAAAGGCTGAAATCAAATGAATGGATATATGGATCAAACTAAAACCATCCGTCCATACCCCGCCCACAAACAAAACCCACACTCACACCTTAAAACACACACACACACACACACACACAAACAAACCCTACACACGCCCACAAACTAAAACCATCCGCCCATTTCCCGCCCACAAACAAAACCCACACTCACGCCTTTAAAAAAAACACACACACACACACACACACACACACACACACACACACGCACACGCACACAAACAAACCCTACACACGCCCACAAACTAAAACCATCCGCCCATCCCCCGCCCACAAACAAAACCCACACCCAAAAAAAAAAAAAAAAAAAAAAAACAGACATAAACAGACACTAAACACGCCCACAAACGTCACCCTGGGAGAAATATTTATATCTCTCTCTGCCACAACCTTCCCACAGGCTTAGGATGTTTAAGGAGAAAACGAAAATTGTGGTTTTGCCATCTATGGGCGGGGATGCTATGGCCATGTGGGTTGGGATTTTTTTTCTCCTATTTGTCTGTTTGTTTATTTGTGCTTCAGTATTTCGCTTCCCTTTTCAGTTTTATTTATTGTTTATTTTATTTTACTGTTTTTCATTTCATTTTTCTTTCTTTTTGTTTTTCTTTATCGTTTTTTTCCTTTTCTTTCTTTTTTCTTTCCTTTGTTTTCTTTTTCGTTTTCTTTTTTTTTCCATTTTTCTTTTTCGTTTTCTTTCCTTTCTTCTTTTTCTATTCCTTTGAAGTTCGTCTTTTATTTCTCTTTCATTTTTCATTTTTATTTCACTTTCAATTTTCCTTTTTATCTCTCACTTTTCAGTTTTATGTCTCTTTCAGTTCTCATTTTGGTTATCTTTATATTTCTCTTTTAATATGCAAATATTTTTTTCTTAAAGATATCCTCATTTCCACACCCTAGTTCACACACCTATATTTTCTTACATACCACAGGTGTAGTTTCAGCATTAGGGGTGAGGACAGGTGAGCGTCCCCTAATGACCAGGTGACTGTAGGAACAAGGTGACGTGTTCAAAAGGCCCAAATAACATAAGTCTTGAACACAAACACAATAACAGGAACGTGAACGATAAAATGAAAAGGGAAGACAGCTACAATTATAAAGGAAAATATATCATATTGGGATGCTAGGATGAGAGGAGATGTGTTTACAAATGTGAAATGTTGAATGAATATTGAATAATTATATATTTAAATTATAACGTAAGTCGTTATAGCTACTGTCTCCCTACCCACTCGAATACCTTTTCTTCTTCTTCCGCCTCGTCATATTATTATCACTATCGTTATTAAATTTCATCTTCTTCAGTCTATTCTTCTTCCTCATTTTCAATTTCATCTTAATCTCCGACGGGAACATTATATATCTTAATATTCGATGTTGCAATCTCTACCTCGTAAGTTAATATTTGATTCATTCCTCTCCAATACTTCATTTATG
>NC_091578.1:25594831-25604831 GCF_042767895.1 Penaeus vannamei | reverse complement strand
GACAGATTGATAGATAGATAGAAAGGAGCAGACTGATAGATAGGTAAACTGACAGATATAGTGACAGACACATAGATAGACGGTTCGATAGACATACGAGTATACACAGTTAGAGGGATATATTAGCAGGCAGGCAGATATATAAGGGGACAGACAGACAAATGAAATGACAAACAGATTTGGAGATAAATATACTTGTAGACAATATAGACAAATATATCCATTTGCTCTCTCTGCAAGTTACAGGAAGAGTGAAATTGAAGTGGGATTTAAGTGAGTGAATATTATCTACATTTCTCTTTGCAATTTTATAAGACGAACATTGAATTTTTCTTGTCATTCATACTTACCACTTTTTATCTAACTGTCATGCATTATCATGTGCTTCACGAGGGGGTTACATAAATGATGAGTATTAATTTTCTTAGTTATAATTATTACTATATTTGGATGACAGTTCTTCAAATAGCGAAATCGGACAATATGTGGTAAAAGCATTCTCTGAACTCTGATCCTATTTTCAGATAATTGTATGACGACATCATAATTACTGTTGTGCTCTCAGTCATGTGCTGAGGTATTTAAAATCAGGAAGTTAAAAAAATATATTGATTTACTTCAATAATAGTGTGAAATCCTGTTGCATAACAATCGCATCTAGACAGAAATGTCTGGTTGCAACATACGAACACCCAGGCAGACAAAGTGGTCGTAGCTATGGGAATTGAGAAATCTAAATTCCTTTTGCTATCTATATTCACCCTTTCACATTATTTGAAACATTTTATTTATGCACATGCACACGCACACACAAACACACACACACAATCACACACATATTTATGAATGTATGTCTGTGTGTTACAAATTAAGCTTTGTTATCATCGAATTTCTTGCACTTATCTTTATAACATACACACTAACACACACCAAAATAATAAATAACATTAACAATAAACATATATCTACTGCATTACTTGTGTACTTACATAATCATCTTCACCGGCAACCTATTCTCAAATGACCTACAGATCCCCTTTCTGAGAAGGTTCCTAGCGGTTAAGCGCTAGAAATAGACTCCCGAGTTGCCGCGTCCAGCGCTGAAATCCCGAACACAGCCAAGGCCTCCAGATTATACACGCAATACACCGGTAGTCCGTCCTTAAAAAACGACCTTACTAATCATACACCCCCTCCCCCCCCAAAAAAAAAAAAGAGATAAAAAAAATACAAGTGAACGAATAGTTTAATAAATGAAATAGAAATACATAGACGAAAAAGAAAAATCATAAAGATTATAAAAAAAATAACAGACCCGAGGCCTCTCAGACGAGTAGAAAAGCTGGAAAATCTACAATAGGAAGTGATTCAGCACATCCGAAGAGGCTGAGACAGAGAGAAAGAGAAGTGGAGAGAGAGGTCACTGTGGACACCCGCTGTCCCTCAGACCCATCGGGGAGAGGGAGAGGGAGGGAGGGGGAGAGAGAGAGAGAGAGAGAGAGAGAGAGAGAGAGAGAGAGAGAGAGAGAGAGAGAGAGAGAGAGAGAGAGAGAGAGAGAGAGAGAGAGAGAGAGAGAGAGAGAGAGAGAAGTCACTGCGGACACCCGCTGTCCCTCAGGCCCATCGGGGAGAGAAAGAGAGAGAAAGAGAGAGGCAAAGAGACAGAGGGAGAGAGAGAGAAAGACAGACAGAGACAGAGGGAGAGAGAAAGAGAGAAAGAGAGAGAGGGAGAGAAAGAAAAAAAGAAAGCGGGAGAGAGAGAAAGAGAGAGGTGGAGGAACGAGGGTCGGATGCTGGGCCAAAGGAGATGGGAGACAGAAGTCTGTATGGTTCCTGCATGTTGCTTGTTTTTTAATCATTTTCTGTTCTTCCTCTTTTTTCTTTTCTTTTCTTTTGAGGGGTGAAGTGGCTTCCTTTTCCGGTTTTGTTTTTATTTGTCTTATGTTATACTTCTATTTTAATTTTTTTCTCCTTTTTTTATTTTTCTTCTCCTCTTTCTTCTTATAATAATTTTTTTCCTCCTCCTCCTTCTTCTTCTCTTTCTCCTTCTCCTTCCTCTTCTTCTTCTGTTTCTTCTTCTTCTTCTTCTTCTCATTTTTCTTCTCCTACTACTACTTCTGCTTCTTTTTATTTTCTTCGTTTCTTTGTCTTCTTCATATTGCACCAAGTGATTTATTCTAAAATGGAGGAAAAAGTGACTTTTGATTATAATGATATTGTAATGATAAAGATGACGACAATGATGATGATAACGACAATATGATAGTATAAATAGTAGTAATAACAATGGCAATGATGATATTGATGACAATGATGATAATAGTAATGATAATCATAATAATATATTGCTGATGATGATGCTAATGATAACGATAATATTGATAGTAATAATGAAAATTATAATGATAATGATGATAATGATGTTGAAAAGAAGAAGAAAAACAACAAGAATATTTATACGAATTATAATAACAATAGTGATGACGAAATTGGTGATAATGGTAACAATAATGAGGAGGAGGATAATGAAAATGATAATTACAATAACAACAAGTAAACCGCAACAATGATAATAATGATAATGAAAAGCATCGTAATAATAATGATGATAACATCCACAATGGTAATATTAACAAAACAGTATAATAACAGTAAATTCACACTACAGCTTATTATGTAATATACCAAAATTCCGATAGCACAATACGTGTTAGATGGCATTGCCAAATCGACTGGGTTCATCCATATAAAAAAATAACTGGTATTTACTGAAATCCACACCAGCTGTACAGAGGCCATCGGCTTAAGATTTTTTTTTTTTTTTTTTTTTTTTTTTTTTTTTTTGCAAAAAGCAGGAAACCCACATATGTTCACTTAGCTCAAATAAACACAATTATAAATACCGTTACCTTACGATATGAAACTATCTTGTTTTCGTAAACCATGAATCCTAAAAATCAAACATTAACAATTTCGAACGAATTCCATACACCAGTGCCATCTATGCCACCGAAGGCACCTCGGGAACCGGAATGTGGAAACGCCCTTCTTCCCCGGAAACTGCTTGACGCCAGCCAGTCATGATGACAGCAAGTGCATGATAAAGCAAGCAGACTCCGTGCACGTGTGGCCTTGTTTATGCATCGTTGCTGATGCTCAATATGCCGCATCTGCACCTCTGTGAATATGCGAATAGTGAAGAGGTATATCGTCGTCATAACAAAGAAATCGTACATTTTACAGGAATGAGGGAGTGGTATGCATTCTACGGATGGTGGAATGGCATATCTTTCGGGAGTGATGGAATAACATCTTTCAGGAATGTTGAAATGGTATATATTCTTGGAAAAAAATGGAATGGTATACTTTCCAGGAATGATGGAATGGCATCTTTCAGGAATGATGGAATGACATATCCTCCTGGAATGATGAAATGACAACTTTCAGGAATGATGGAATAGAATATCTTCCAAGAGTAATGTAATGCCAGATCTTCTAGGAATGAGGGAATGAAATGTCTTCTAGGAATGAGGGAATGAAATGTCTTGTAGGAATGATGAAATAGTACATCTCCCAGGAATGAGGGAGTGACATATCCTCCACGAATGATGAAATGGTACATATTCCAGAAATGACGGAATGACAGATCTTCCAAGAACAATTAAATTGTATATTATCAGCGAGTAATGGAATGGGATATGGTCACGCGAATAATGGTATATCATCACCAAACACTGAAATGGTAAACCCTCAAGGAATATCGAAATAGCATACTTCTAGCAAACAAAGAAATGACATACGTAACACTAGTGAAAGGGTATGAAACTGAAGAGTAAAGAAACAATATGATGATAATGATAATGATGATAATAATGATCACGATAGTAATAATAATAATGATAATGCTGATGATAATAATGATAATCATAATAGTGCTATTAATAATAATGATATAGATAACAAGGTTGATAATAATAATAATGAAATAATGATGATGATAAAATAATGATAATAATAAGAATAAAATAATTTTAAAGATAAGATAATGATAATGATAATGATGATAATCATTATTGTTATTATTATAATAATGAAATAATGATAATAATAATGATTAAATAAAGATGAAATAGTAATAATAATAATGATGATAATGAAAATAATAATGATAATAATAATAATAATAATAATAATAATAATAATAATAATAATAATAATAATGATAATAACAACAATAATAATAATAATAATAATAATAGTAACAATAATAATAATGTCATACGGTTGGCATCTCTCCAGAAATGTTTTTGTTTTCGTGGATGAATAGAAAAAAATGGAGAAAATTGAAAAGCGAAAAACATAGATTCGACAAAGCAATAATTCTCAAATAAGTCCTATTGAACAATATATCTGTTTTCAAGCGCCTGGCAGCGTTGTCTTCACAGCAGAATTCAGAGAATTTTTAATAACCTAAGAATCTGGTAAGGCACTTTCACTTTTTTCCTTTTTTTTTCTTAATCGTAAAAAAAAGTTTTTCATGTATAATATGTCTTTCCAACTTCTCGATGTTTATATGAGTGAGAGCGTATTTGTGTGTGTGTGTGTGGGGGGGGGGGTAAGTGTGTGTGTGTGTGTGTGTGTGTGAGTGTGTGTGTGTGTGTGTGTGTGTGTGTGTGTGTGCTTGTGTGTGTGTGTGTGTGTGTGTGTGTGTGTGCTTGTGTGTGTGTATGTGTGTGTGTGCTTGTGTGTGTGTATGTGTGTGTGTGTGTGCTTGTGTGTGTGTGTCTGAGTGTGTGCTTGTCTGTGTGTGCGTGTGTGTGTGTGTGCATGCGTTTATGTGAATATATTCAAGCCAAATTAAACTACATTTCCCTAAATTTCACACTCAAAAGCCCATATTGTTTATATCCACACAAACTACCTACAACTTCGCCACAGTGTAAATTTTTCGATCGCCTCTGAACGACGACTCCGCGACCACCTGATCTGGCGGAGGGTGACGGCTCCGTTGGTGACCTCTGGGCGTCTGGAAATAGTGCTGAATAACGCAAAAGTTACGAGAGAGACGACGTAATCAAGCAAGATTCGTTGTATGTGATTGATTGATGAGGCCAGGGCGTTTATGCTTTGTTTTTTTGTTTTTTTTGCGTTATAACTATCAGTTCGCTTATTTGCTAGGTGTGTGTTTGCGTGTGTGTGTGTGTGTGTGTGTGTGTGTGTGCGTGTGTGTGTGTGTGTGTGTGTGTGTGTGTGTGTGTGTATGTGTGTGTGTCTGTGTGTGTGTGTGTGTGTAATTGTGTGTGTATTTGTGTTTGAATGTGTGTGTGTGTGCTATGTTTGTTTGAATGTATGTGTGTGTGCAATCACGTAAGAAAACGTTTCTATCAAACTATCTTTATCAAATAAATCAAATCTTCTTTGCATGTGGCAATCGGTGCATCATTTCCAACAAACACACACAACAGAGTGAAGCAATAACGGCGTCTTCAAAACATTATCATACTGAAGAACAACAAAGAAAGAAGAACACTGACTTCGTAAAAATGTCGACACCAAATGAACATTACGTAATATACATCTATCAATATCTGGAAATGTTCCACTGAACTGAAATCAACGTTGTATGACATTATATTCTCGAGCAATATCCTTGGACAAACCACCAATATGCTGTGGGCAGTGTGGTGGATGATATACTTATATATGTTTTTAGCTTTTTATTTAATTTATTTTATCTCTTGTCTATTTATTCATATTTTGGATGTCGTGTGGTAATTTAGTCAATACGAATTTAAATAGTTTGATTCTAGGAAAATAAAAGATTGTACAAAAATGTTTACTCTCGTATCCCTTACCGTAATAATTAGCCAAAGCAAGGCTAGGAATACGGGACTAAAGACTTTTTCTTCTTTTTCTTCTTTGAAAACACGTTCGTAATTTTTCCTTTATACTTCTTCGCGTTCCTTCTCGTTTCTTTCTCTCTCTTTTTTATCCATTCAGATCGAGATAAAGTATTCGCCATGATTCTGGATAAAAGATTCCAGTTAAGTTTTCAAGGATATTTCTTTTGCAACTTTTAATTCTTCTTTTTCAATTTTTCTTCTATTTTTTCATATATTCATGTTTGTCATCTTTTTATTTTTGTCATCGCAATCTTATCATGAACTATTGTTGTTTTTCATCTTCTTTACCCTATGTTCTTCTTCTTCCTCATATTATTAAATATTCTTATTTTCCCACTTCTTTGCCTTATATTCTTCTTCATCATCATCATTAATTATTGTTTTCCCCTTTATTTACTTTATCTTGTTTTTCTTTATCATCTTATCATTAAATATTCTTTTTTTCTCCTCTTCTTTACCTTATCTTCTTCTTCTTCATCATCTTATCATTAGATATTCTTATTTTCTCCCTTCTTTACCCTATATTCTTCTTCTTCATCATCTTATCATGAAATATTTTGTTCCCCCCCCCCTTCTTTACCCTCTTCTTCTTCCTCTTATTATTGAATATTCCTGTTTCACTCGTATTTTTAACTTATATCCTTTTTCTTCATCTTATCATCAAATATTCTTGTTTCCCCCCTCCTTTACCTTATATTCTTCCTCTTCATCATCCTATCATAAAATATTCTTTTTTACCCTATATATTATTTCTTCATCATTAATTATTTTTGTTTTCCCCCTTCTTTACCTTATATTCTTCATCATCATCATCTTATCATAAAATATTCTTTTTTCCCCTTCTTTAACCTATTTATTTTTTCTACATCATTAATCATTCTCGTTCCCCCCCTTCCTTTACCTTATATTCTTAATCATCATCATGATTATCATTCATCATTATTATCACTTCGTTTATTCCCGCCAAGGGGGTTCGAGTTCGGAATGACACCCACATGCGGGTAATGATATCCACTTGCCAAACAAAAGCGCTGTGACTGAAGGTGTTTATTACTGTCTTTCCGAGAGAGTTCATTAGAAACAAAAAAATCCGTTTAGCATTATTAGTATTTTATTATTATATGTCTTTATAAGAGAGTCCATTAGAATTTTTTTTTTTTTTAATCCGTTTAGCATTATTAGTATTATCTGTAATGATGTCGTTATTATCTGTTTTCTCTGTTTCATCTTCTTCTTTTTCTCCATCTCCTTTCGTCTTCTTTTATCTCCTCTTGTTTTACTCCCTCCTCTTCCTCTTCCTGTTTCTCACTCCCCCTCCTCCTCCTCCTTTCACCCTCTTCCATCTCCTCTTCTTTCATACCCTTCTCTTCCTCTTCCTGTTTCTCACCCCTTCCCTCCTCCTCCCCCTTTCTCATCTTCTTCTTGTTCCTCGTCATTATCCTCATCGTCATCATCGTCATCCTATACATCCAGTTCCTTCTCCACTACGCCCTCTTCCTCTTTTCTGCTTCTGTTCCCTCATCCTTCTCCTCTTCCTCCCCCTCATCCTCTTCGTCATCCTCTTCTCATCATCATCATCCTCGTTATCATCATCCTATACCTCCTCCTTCTCCTTTTCTCTTCTTTTTTCTTCTCCTTCGTCCTCCTCTTCTTTTTTATTGCACCTCTTCTTCTTTTTTCTTCGTCTTCCTCCTCTTCATCATCATCGCCTTATTTTTCTTCTTCTTCCTTCTCTTTTTCTTTCCCCGTATCCCTCTCCCTCCGATTCTTTTATATTTATTTCTATTCTTCCTTCCCTACCTCCTCATCCTCCTACTCCTCCTCCTCCTTACCTTCATTTTCTTCTTCCTCCCCCTCTTCATCCTCCTCCTATTCTTCTTCTTCACCGTCATCCTCCTCATCCTCCTCCTCCTCCTCCTTTTCCTCTTCCACCCACCTTTTTTATTTGTTTTTGCGATATCATGCGATAATCTGTCATGCACTAGATAGCTGTTCGTTGAATTTACTGCAATTAAACCTAAAGTGATTGTAATGCAGCCTCATTTTTTTTTTTTTTTTTTTTTACTTTTTTTTTTACTTTATTTCTTTTTTTTTCCTTACTTAGATTATCAATAGAATGGTAATCAGCGTGATAATCAGTGGTATCAATTGCAATATTCATAATGATAGCAATTATAATAATGATAATAATGATTATGACGAAAATAATGATGATGATATGAACAAAATCGAAAACAACAACAATAACAAAAATTATTGTGTCTGTATAATGATAATGATTATAATGATAATGGTAACAATAAAGGTGGTGATTTTGATAATTATAGTTATGTTTATCATAATAACATTAATGATTATAACTGAATATTGGTAATGATGGTCAAGACAGTGATAATTATAATAAAAATATTCATTACAATGATAATGGTAATAATGATGATAATGATAATAATTATGCTGATGATAATGATGATAATAATAATAATTATAAAAATCATGATGATAATGATGATAGAAATAACAATGAAATAATAATGATGATGATGAAGCATATCATAATAACAACAATGATAGTAATAGCAATAATAACAATGATAATAATAATAATAACCACGGCAACCACTATCATAATACAATATCAGTTTGATAATAGCAATTATAAGAAAAAATAAAAATGAAAATAATAACATTAATCATGATGATATCAATTACTATAGTCAGAATAATCAAAGAAATAACAATTAAAAACACAATTAAATGAGCAACATAGAACCGTGTCCGATTCCGTCCAGTCAAACTTCGAACTGAAATAAACCCATAAACCTTTGCAATGAATCAGTCTCTCAAGGGTAAACTTTCCCCGAACACTACTAGCCTTGGCTTCGTTTCCATTGCGTCTGAAACAGAGAGGAAAACCAGAATATCATTCTAAATGACAATCGATGTTTATTTGTTTATTTTGGCGGGAACTGAAGCCACGGTTTCGGACGCGGGGTTCGGTTTAGGGTGATCAGAAGTAATTCTTATTTTTTTTATCTTATCATCTGGTTTATTTTATCTTTCTCTTCTTTTTCTACTTTTTTCCATTACTGTCTTTCTTTCTAATGGTCAGTTATCATCGTGATTACCCTCATCTTCATCATTATGATGATAATGATAATGGCAATAATAATGGTATTGCTGATAACAATAATGATTGCAATGATGCTGGTAATGATAATAATAATGGTAACAATAGTAATAAGGATAATGATGTTGATGATGATGATAATATTTTTTTTATAGTTATTGCTATTATTGTTATCATTAATAATATCATCATTATCATTATCGTCTTTTTCATCAATATTATTATCATCATTATTATTATCATTTTCATCATTATTGTTAATATAATCATTATTATTATTATTATTATTATTATTATTATTATTATTATTATTATTATTATTATTATTATTATTATTATTATTATTATTATTATTATCATCATCATTATTATTATTATCATTATTATTATTATTTTTATTATTATTATTATTATTATTATCATTATTATTATCATTGCAGCTATTGTTATTATCCTTAATGTTATTGTTACTATTGTTATAATTACTATCAACATTATTGTTATTGTTATCGTAATTATAATAGTAACAACTATTATTATCATCATCTTTATCCTTATCGTTATTATCAGCAGCATTATCGTCATCATTATTATCAAAATTATTGTTGTTATTAATATCAAATTGTCATTATTATTGCTAGTAACATTATCATTCTTATTGCTATATTTATGAATATTGAAATCACAATTATTACATCTATGTGTCATTACCATCATCATTTCATTACAATCATCTTTATTATTATTTATGATAATGATTATGATTTTCATTATCAGATTGTTATATTTGTTCCCATATTTTACAACACCATCACTTATACCATCATTATCATTCCTGCATCCCTACTATCTTTACCATTATCAATACCATTACAATTACTATTACCAGTACCATTGCTACAATGATTACTATTGCCAATACCATTAGTACAATCATTACCATTAACATTACCAATACCATTACTAC
>NC_091578.1:25579492-25581831 GCF_042767895.1 Penaeus vannamei | reverse complement strand
TCATATTGACAAATCAGCCGCTTCGCATAGGACGTGTGAAGAGAAAGGTGAAACGGTGCATCACATAGTCAGTGAGTGCAAGAAGATGGCACTGAAAGAATATAAAAAGACCACAAGATAACGTTGCGAGGATGGTGCTTTGGAATTTATGCAAGAAACACAAACTAGAAAGAGCAAAAAAAAAAAATGTATGATCATTCCCCTGAGGCTGTTGTGGAGAATGTCGAGATGAAGCTACTAATAAGATGTGAATATCCAATGTGATGATGTGATTGAGGGAAGGAGGCCTTAGTTGTGAATAAAGGAAAAAGAAAATCCTCCAGGGGAGAGTAGGACCAATGGCAAGGAGAAAGAGAAAGGAAAGAAACATAAGAAAAAGAAAAGAGAAATCAAGAGGATTTGGAACATGAGAAGTATAACAGTCGTGCGTGTGATTGTGTGAGCACTCGGAAGTAAAACGAAGGAATTAAAATAAAATGAAATAAAATAGCAAATAAAACTAGATATCCCACTGAAGGCACCTTCACAGAAGACGACATCGTTAAGGAACAGCTAGGATCCTGAGAAACGCCCCAGGGGACTCCGGGAGTTGGACCCACTCCTTAAGGATGTAATTCGGATGTGTGAACTCTCAGTGCTCAAAACAGAAAGTATGAAATAATAATAATAATAATAATAATAACAGTGATAGTGATAATAATAGTAATAATAACAATGATAATGACATGAAATATTAATAGTAGTAGTAGTAATAAGAATAATAAAATAGTAATAATAAAGATAATAAAAAAAATATAATGATTGTGATGATAATAGCACTTATCATTATGATAATAATGAAAAGGATGATAAGAATAATAACGACAATAATGATAGTGTTATTGATAATACTAATATAATAATGATAATGATAATAATAAGATAATGATGATAATGATAACTATTATGATGATAATAATCATGATAATAATATAATTGTAATAATTACAATTATAATGATGAGGATAGTTATAATGAATATGATAATAATGATAGTGATGATGACGATAATAATAACAATAATCATGATAATAATAATAATGATAACATTAGTGATAGCAATAATGTTAACAATGATGATTATGATAGCAGTAGCAGTAATGAGGGTAACGATAATAATAATATTGATGGTGATAATAGCAATTATAACAATAATCATGATGACAGTCTTGATAATGATAATAGTATTAGTAATGATATTGATACTAATGATAATACTAATAATACTATTGATGGTGATTATAACATTGTAATATTAATAGAATAAAAACATTGTTTTCATCATTATCATCGTTATTAGCTTTATCATCACTGTTGATGCTTTTATCATTATCATAATTTTTTCGTTGTCTTTATCATCATCATCATTATCCTAATCATCCTTATAAAAAATACGAACCACAAAAAATAAAGATAAAGTCGCGAAAAAAAAACAGAAAAGGAAAAAAATGAAGAAAAACTAAATAAATAGATAAATAGATTTCCACGAACATCGATATTCCGCTTGCTCCAGATTTCCATTGCCAGAACGGAAATCTGTTTATCGAGGGCAGGCAGGTCGTGCTGTCCGAAGCGAGTGAGTGAGCCGGAAGGTCGACAGCCTAGCGCCCTTGACAGCCTATTGGGGGGGGGGGAGCTGGTCAGGGAAGATGTAAGGTTGAGAGGAAGGAAGGGAGGGAGGGAGGGAGGAGGAAGGAAGGAGAGAAGGAGAGAGGGAGGAAAGGAGGGGAAGGAGGGAGGGAGGGAGGGGGGTCTAGTCAGGAGATGTAAGGTCGAGAGGAGGGGAAGGAAGGAGGGAGGATGGGGGGGGGGATGGTGGGAGTGAGTGTGAAAAGATAAATTAATAATGCTAACGATACGGTTCAATAAAAGAGGAAAAGGAGACCCGGAAGTAGAAAATACATCCATAAAAGAAAAGAAAGAAAAGAAAGAAAAACGATGATGTTTTGTATGCATGATGAATTAGAGGAGAAATGAAGCGAAGAGAATATGAAATGAGAAGAGAAAATGAAAGGAAAAGACGTGAGCAGTGTGAAAACTAGGTTAACTTGAAGGAGAGAAAGAAAAAAATGCGAACGGCGAATGTTTGTAAATTGGAGGGAAGAAGGGAAGAGAGAGAGGGAAGGAGAAGGAATGTGTGAGGAGAGGAAAAACTGAGGAGTGAGAAAGAGTGGGAGGAATGAGAGAGAAAGTGAAAGGGAAAAAGAGGGGTGAAAGCGAGTGGTTAGAGAGGAGAGAGAGAGAGAGAGAGAGAGAGAGAGAGAGAGAGAGAGAGAGAGAAAGAGAGAGAGAGAGAGAGA
>NC_091578.1:25571992-25574492 GCF_042767895.1 Penaeus vannamei | reverse complement strand
GAGTTTGGTTTCTCTGTTTTTTCTTTCTTTCTTTCTTTTTCTTTGTGGTGTGTTTGTGTGTGGGCGTTTCCTTTTTTGGATTATCTGATTATCTGTCTTGATTGTCTGTCTGTCTCTCTCTCTCTCTCTCTCTCTCTCTCTCTCTCTCTCTCTCTCTCTCTCTCTCTCTCTCTCTCTCTCTCTCTCTCTCTCCCTCCCTCCCTCCCTCCCTCCCTCCTCCTCCCTCCCTCTCCCTCTCTCTCTCTCTCTCTCTCTCTCTCTCTCTCTCTCTCCTCTCCCTCTCCCTCTCCCTCTCCCTCTCCCTCTCCCTCCCTCCCTCCCTCTCCCTCTCCCTCCCTCCCTCCCTCGCTTCCTCACACCTTCGGATAAAAGCACAAAACCCAACCACTGACCCCAGGCCAAAAGAAACAAGGAAAGGTCACATTTTAGTTCACCTTACTCTCAGTGCGAGTACGTCAAGGCTGGGTGGATTCTGACCTCGGGCTGTTGTGGTGGAGTTTACCCTGACTTTGGTAATTAACAGTTTTTCTTTCTTACTATTATTTCTTCTTTTTTTCTCTTTCTTTTGTTCTTTTTTTTTTGGGGGGGGGGAGGAGGGGGCTTGCGTTTAAATTTCACATCGTACTCTCGTCATTTTAAAATGTGTGTTTTTTAGTACATGCACTCGCAC
Source organism: Penaeus vannamei (assembly GCF_042767895.1). Classification (NCBI taxonomy): domain Eukaryota; kingdom Metazoa; phylum Arthropoda; class Malacostraca; order Decapoda; family Penaeidae; genus Penaeus; species Penaeus vannamei. The sequence goes on along the minus strand of NC_091578.1, from coordinate 25,573,822 downwards.
ACGCACTTCCCCATACACATCCGTATAGCCAACACAAGTATGTATATAGATAAAGAGATAGATGGATATATAGATAGATAGATAGATAGGTTTATTTATCTATATCTACCTATCTGTCTTTATTTCAATCTATATATCAATATCAATATCTATATATCTATCAAACTATATTCATTTATCTATCTATATAATCTTGACACTGAATACACAGTAATTGTCTTGGTGCTATATTACCGACGTTCCTTCAACAAGAACGCATTAATATAAACAAAAAGAAGTAAACCTTTAAAAAAGCTACATATCATCTTTATAAAGGTCTGCCTTGCCCGGCTTGCCTCAGCCTCCCTCTGGATTCGAGATCGCAAGCCAGTTTACCTTGCAACTTGCAATGGAAATGTTTTACTTATGGGTAACGGAAGTAACAGATTCAAGAGCCAAGCTTTATTCATAACTTTTCCGGGAAGATGTCGGCACTTTTAGACGTCCATAGGAGATGTGCAGAAAAGTATTTAGCCGAATTGATTTTACTTTTATTTTTTTGAAATAAGTTCGAGGTATGCGTCGCACATACACACACACACACACACACACACACACACACACACACACACACACACACACACACACACACACACACACACACTCACACACACACAAACACACACACACACACACACACACACACACACACACACACACACACACACATATATATATATATATATATATATATATATATATATATATATATATATATATGTATATATATATATATATATATATATATATATATGCATACATATACACGCTTATATTTGCACGCACATGTAAGTATCTAGTAAGGTGGCAGATGACGGTTACCTTTCCATGTTTTTTTTTTTTTTTACATATAGACTATTTGCATATATGTTGTGTTATCGTCACGCAAAGGTCATCAAAATCGTATACCATTTTCGTATTCACACGTTTCAGAATAGCAATGATTCGACCGACCTCGTACCACATTAACAGGAGAAAATAATAAAAAAAATATATTTCAAATATTGTCTCTTACCCTTGATGTAAAGCGACACTGTGTTTGCGAAATAGAGTATAAAGTTTACTTAGTCGGAATAATCTGTATTCAAGAATCGTCTTACTTAGTAACAGGAAAGATGCATATTCAGTATAACTTTCACTTTAATAACAATTTCACTTTTGATGAATAAATTGCATTGATAGTTTTTGCTATACTGTAGAGAGAATGTAAGGAAGGATACATAACATTCTATTGATATTGATCAAATCATAAATCAAATAAAACGTAAAGGCATCAATTGCTGTCTTGAAGAAGAATTGGATTCCTTATACATATGATAAGCATACGATCCAATTACCTTATAATAAACAAAACAACTACATAAAATCACGAATCACGAATACATACACCGTGCACACAACACACCACCTACAATGGATAAAATAAGTTATAAAAACCCGCTTAACAGACAAAAAACATGCATATAATCATCGAAATAAGAGCTTATGAAAGAGACAAAAGCCAGGTGGCCATTCACTCTCCGAAACTTCCCTTTCGCCTGAAGTTTGCCTCCCCCCCCCCCCCCGCCCCGCCCGCGCGCTCAAGGTCAAGGTCAAACGCTCTTCACTTCCGACCTTGCTGGTGCCTGCTACTTGCCCGTTTGTATCTTCGTTATATGTTCTTCCTCTCCTTCTTCTTGTTCTTCTTCTTACTCGTCTTCTTGTTCTTCTTTTGTTTCTAATTCTGTCTCGTTTTTTTCTGTTCTTATGTTTTTGTTTTTTTTTTCTCCTTCCCTTCCTCCTTTTCACTTT
>NC_091578.1:25541992-25544492 GCF_042767895.1 Penaeus vannamei | reverse complement strand
ATTTCACAGTATAGCTTTCCAAAACTTTATTTTTAACTGAGTTTTAATATTGTAATTACTGAAAGATAGTACATTTTTTCACCCATTTATCCTGTTATTACAGTTTATTATGGAGGTAGGAAACAATTGATACATCATCATAAACTACAAACAGTGTACAGTATAAAATATATCAGTCCAAAGTATCAAGATTAACACATTCCATGTACTAATCAATTGATTAACAGCATCATTCTCCTGTCCAGCTATGGGGTTTAGATTTAAGTGACACCAATCAACACAGCGACTGGGAGCCTGGTCGCTGTGGCCAGGACCTCCCCAACAATAACAACGAGGATAACTCTGAAATTGAGGTGGAGGGGGAGTTCAGTGCTCCTGTGTGCCCCCACCCTCCCACTCAGTACACTCCCAGTAACATTGGCTACTATGTGTATGAGTACAGAGAGGAGGACGAGGATACAGGTACATAGAAAGCCTTAGTAGTATGTTTTGCAATATAAAGTAAAGAAAAGGTGTGCATTTGCACTTTAATTAAGTCTAAGTGTGGAAAGTAATTCTTTTTACTATCATCAACCAACATTTGTTTATATATGGGTAATTCTGCAATATTACATTATGCACATGTTGAAGGAAATGCATTTCATCATGGACTACAGCATTGTTTATTTGTATATTTCTTTTTTATATAGAGAAGAATAATATGATATATATTTTTTCAGGTGACTCATCAGGTCCTGTTCTGTCTTCCACTGAGGACTCGGACTCTGCTCTGATTGCTGAGAAGCGCCACCACCACCACCCCCATCGGCACTCAGCCTCTATTCTCCTGCAGCGCACACTCGGCAGGGGAAGAGCCAACATTGTGTCCTCTGACTCAGAGTTTGAGACTGAGCACCGCCGGAGGAGAAGACATGCACGTCACAATCATAGGCCTCATCGTCACGACAGAGATCATGGTAATTTGGTTGAATGTGGTAACATGGCTTTTATTTGTTTATTAGTTGATTTTAGTTTATTCATTGATTTATTTTATCTTTTATTTTTCTTTCTTTTCCTCTATATTTCTCTTTTTTCACCTTCCTCCTTCACTCTTCCTCTCTTCCTCTCCATTGTTACTTTTGGAGTCAGTTAGCTCTACTGCCTTATTGACAACATAACTTACCTTTGAACATTCCTTCCAGGGCGTCACAAAACCCTAGTACACTCCCACCACTCGAGCCCATGGCTGGCACAGTTGCACTCAGAGTATCTCTCCCTGGGGTTAAGTTCCCCCTGGTCCCTGAGGCGTAACTGTGACATCAACCAGCAGGATGCCTATGGCCGCTCTGCGCTGCACTATGCCACAGAGCAGGGCCACACCTACATCGTGCACATGCTCATCAAGTCAGGTAAAGTGGATTCAGTTATGGTGCTCTTTGACTTTTTCCACCAGAAAAATGTCTGTTATTGGTTTACTCAAAATAATTTACACAGGTTTTATAAACATTTTGTTCTGTCAAGTGTATGCGCTTCATCTAATCCACTTTGTTATTTTCTAGGAGTTCACGTTGACACCCCTGATGCAGAACACATGACAGCCTTGCATTTAGCTGCACAGCGTGGACTAGCAGAAGTTGTCAATTTGTTGCTGGAGGGAGGTGCTAGGGTCAATAACAAAATGAATGATAAGGTTAGTTTGTTGCTCTCCCTATCCTCTTGTGTCTTTTGTCCATGTGGACTTACCTACCTTCCTCCCTCCCTCTTTCCCTCTCTCCCTCCCTCCCTCCATATGTTAGTTGGCATACCTACTTACATATTTAATACCTACCTACCAATCCACCCAACCTATCACTCACTCACCTACCTCTTACCTATATACCTACCTTCCTACCTTTTTTTCTCTTTTCCTCTCTTTCTTGAGAATTTGAAATCTTATACTATTCTATCAAATTATTAGTAAAGGTTAGTAGTACTACTTTGCTTCTTATGATTCCAGCAATATTTATATATATTATGTCTTAATAAAAAAAAATAGATATTTAATTTAAGGTTTACTTTTATATTGCAGAGTTCCCCCTTACACATCGCTGCTTCTCGAGGCTACACAGACATTGTGGAAACCTTGCTGGACAGAGGGGCGAAAATCGACTCCCTCGACAGCTCTGATCGCACACCACTCATCCTGGCTGTCTCAAGGTCACATTTCAAGGTTGTACAACTCCTGCTCAACAGAGGGGCCAAGGTCAACATAGAAGAAATTCATGGTACCTAATATATAGCTCTTAGTAATGACTAATATTGGAGTCTCTTGATCTCGATCTCAATCTCAATCTCAGTTTGTTTCTCTTTCTCCTTTTTTGGGGGAGATGGGGGCAGTATGCATTTAATGTATATTTCCATAGGGTAATGAAAGAATGTATCTTTTTTTAAATATTTTACTCTGGAGGAAGCTGCATGTTTTGGTATGATTGTCTCTCATTACTGCACTGAAACTACAAGACTTTTCTGTTTTTGAGGTATT
>NC_091578.1:25521992-25536992 GCF_042767895.1 Penaeus vannamei | reverse complement strand
ACCCCATCTTGAAGTGTCCCATTCTTATATAACTTGAGCATATGGAGACCCTGGGACATGTATAGCCAAAAGTATTGGTTATCAATGATTTATTGTATGGTTGTTCATTGTTGCATATATATTAGTTCATTGAGTGTGAATACCAGCATTTGATTGTGAAAGCTTCTTTACATGTCAGAAGGGCCACTGATTTTTCTTAGTCGTTGATTTAGGTCCCGAATGGGGAAAAAAAAAAAAATCAAATTCTTTACTCATTTTTCCCCATCAAAACTATTTTCACCTCATGATAATGATGATCACAAACATCCAATAGTTATTATCCTTTAAGAACCACTAATAATTCAGCTTACCTGTCTCCCCAGCCACAAAACAGGTATGATTTTTCAGGTTTTCTAAGCCAAATTATAGTCAAACTTGAAAATGCTAACAGTGGTAAAATGAAAATTACACTGAATATGCATATGAAATGCAATTTTATTTTATCACATAAAACAATAAATTGTCTATTTAGATGTATTGATAATTATCTAAATGTATAAATACATATGGTCTGTTGAGGATAAATAATTAAGGGTTTGGCTGGATGAAATATGCCATACAAGACCAGAATTATTATTTGACACCCACTATATTTAATTAACAAGATGAAAGGGGCAGGAAGACAAGGCAGAGGAAACTACTAGGAGAGTGAGGGTATGGGGATCGAGAATGTGACTGTGGCTGAATGAACTTGCCAGATAGTACCAGATTTATTTGCAGACCCTACAGACATCATTGTGGAAAAAGTGTTCAGGAAAATCCCACAAATTTTTGACAGGTCTTCCATGATTGTGGCAAATAGGATAGTACACATTTTCATTTTTGTACAATTATGATTGAATCTTGCTCTCATTATTTCTCCTTCCCAAGATGCAATGTAAACCACCACACCCCAGCTGCAACCCCGGACTACCTGCACATGACAGCTCTGAGAGGTCATGCTCCGTTGGCAACATTACTGATACTGGCAGGATTCAAGCTGTGGCAAGCACAGTGGCTTATGGAAAGCACCACCCCTGGATCACTCCAGTCGCGACTAGCTGTTGTGAGGTAGGTTGATGAACATGTTGAATTTATATTGAAACAGTGTTTCTAGGGATGGATTTGTGGTATTGATATTTCATAAAATTTGATTTTGTGTTCTTTATTTTGATTAATTTATTTATTGTTTTTAAAACATTGTTGTTAAGTTATATCTATTGTGTTAACTTATTGATCATTGTAATGCAATTCTCTTCTCCATCTTCTTCATCCCTCATCTTCCACTTCCTTTTCATACTCATTACTTTACTCTTCCACCTAAATTCTAGCATTGCATAAACATGATGGTATATGCCAATTGTAGATAACTTGCACATCTATATCTGTAGCTCTTTCCACACTTTCCACACCATTTCATTCCAAATTATTTACAATTCCTAGCTAATTACATGAGTATAAGCAGAGAATAGTAACTGAATCACACTCGGGTTTATCTTTATACTTCTGCCAGGTCTCAGCCTCTGACCCTTGCTGACCTCTGCCGAATTTACATCCGCCAGCGGCTGGGGGACAGGATCCAGGTTACACTCGAGACTTCTCCCCTTCCGCCAAGAGTGATAAGGTTTCTGATGCTGGAGGATGTGGCTGAAGTTGACCTGTGATGAATTTAGAATTTAGATGACCTATGCTTTATTTATTTTTTTATTTCACAATTAAGCTTTTTTCTTGTTCAATTATGGAGTAATACTATGTTCATAATTTTACTTTCCTTTCCTTTTGTTTTTGTTATTATTATATTTATGATTTTTAAAAGCTTTTCTTCAACAGTGATAGTAGCAGCTGCTGGAATGTTTATTTTAGGAATAAGGAGTCAGGCTGTTAGTTATTCATAGCAAAGAAAAATTGATTTAACTAAATGGTTCTGCTGTAACCTAATGCAGAAATACTCCTTTTTTGTGTTTTATTTCTTCTTCTGTATCACTTTCTCCTCCAATATATATTTTTTCCTTCTTCCATTTCTTCTCATTCTTTGTTTTCTCTTTTTCTGTCTTCTTTCTTATTCTTTTATCTCTCATTTTCTTCTTCATTTCATTATTCCTTTTCTCCTTCCTCATCACCCTCTTCTTTCTCTTCTTTCTCTTCTTCTGCTCCATCATTGAATGAACCTCATTGCTAGATTGCCCTAACAACAGAATGAGTAAGAGCGATGTTCCTAAGGAATTCGAAAGGTGCTTCATTTTGCATGGTAGGCGGGAGATGCAGTATAGTGTGCATGTTTTTTGAATCTCATGTTATTTATGGAGGCCATTTTAAGGATCCGTGATTGTTTTTTAGGTATAAGTAAAGATTTTAAAGACAATGAAACTGGAGATGTTTTATAATCATATATAATTATATATATACATACACACACTAACTCATACACTGCCAAAGTTGTGTTGATGCAGTTTAACTAAAAAAAAGCAAGACAAAAAATGAATGTTTCTTTTTTTAACCATTACTTTTCCTAGTGCTTTACCTGGCATTGGGCTCTGATTATTTTCTTGTACACTATATGTATTCAACACCATTGAAAATCTTGCTACTAATTTTAGAACAAGCTCTTCCAAAGAAATTAGGAATTGCATCGAATAAAGTCATCTTAGTTATGATGTCAAAAATGATTTATATATGAGAATTGACATCTGTTCATATTAGAAGCGGGAGAAAATGTACCAATTCACGACCTACAAGTCTCATCTGATCAACACGACTTCCATATTATTAACCTCAACACTGCATTAGCTTGTAATACACGACATTCTGCCTTTGCTTTATGCACAGTAAAATGCATGTAGCTAAGTTCCATTACCATTTTTGCTAAGGAAAGTTTTAAGGGATTCTTCACATGTTATTATGAAGATTGTTGCTGCAGTTTTTGTGAGTAACAATGAATGGGGTGTCATATTTTGTACACTAATATTACCCTCTTCTGTTTTATAACTAACATTGAAATATATGAAATAATTTGCTTTAGGGGTAATTTTGATATTAGTACTATTGTTACAGCTGTTGATAGTTTTAAAGGTTATCATTATTACTATTTTTCATATTAATTTGTTTTCATTTTCATTATTATTGTTTTTTTTTTGTTTTTTTTATTATCATTATCATCAATATGATTATGAATATCGTGGCATTGTATTTTTTATTATTATCATTGTTATTTTTTTTATTACACTTCATTATCATTTGCCTTATGATTATGAAAGCTATAACTACTACCCATTTATTAAGATGAAGCACCATTGTTTGAGAGTAAAGAAGATGCAAAGATATGGAAGAACAATGCCAGAATGCACAGTTCAAAACAAAGATCACCTATGTAGACATAGGACATATTAATGTCTTGTGTCATTTACTAGATGTTAAGCCTTAAATTTTGTTGCTGTTTACTCCCAAGTCCATTGATTTATGTTTTTGACTCGCAATTTATGTTATGATTTCATTGAGTTGAAAGGTGATAGGAATGTACATAATGTCAAAATATTTGAAATACTGAAAAGACATAGTAGCCTATGTGAATTAATAATGATGAAAAAATATATGATAGTAATTAAAAAAGACTATCTTCAGCTACAGTAGAAATTTCTCCAGATGAGATTGCCAGATATGTAAAAGAAAAAAGAGAGAGAAAAAAAAAAGTAAACAGTAAACCAAGTGTTTATTGTATTTGTGGGGAAGCAAAAGAAAATTTTACATCATTTATGTTAAAAGTCACTCAACACCCATTTTCTATATGCCTGAAGCTTTCCCAAAAGGATGGTATCTGTAATTTGTAGAAAAGGTGGTACTGCATTTGCCGATTCTAATATACTATATCAAAGAGGGTATTTTATTGATGATACTATTTGAGATGTTTTAGAGCTAGGGATAAAACAGAGTTTTTTTCAAAAAACATGGAAATGTTATAATGTATTAATAGTCAACAGAGGTGCAAAAAGTCTTATTCAGCTCATACAGAAAAATGAATTTCTTGGGAAAGATAGCACATACCACATGAGAGGGCTTTAACAGATAGATGTTTGAAGGGAAAGTAGGAAAATGTAGATACATTAATATGCCAAATATTTGTGGTAATATTGAAAGAAAGAAGAATTTTGTTTTCACTTATGGCTGTGTATATGCTGTACTTCAAATAGTTACATTAACTATTTGAGAAAATAACTTTTAGACTGAAATTCATTGTTCTGTTGATAAGAGGCCATAGTTGAAAGTCATTGTTTCTTTTTGATACTATCATACAACAAAACCAAAAGTAAAACAGCACACCTGTATACAAAAAAGAAGGGTAGATGTGACATCTTGTTTGGTTGTGTAGACCAGTAAATTTATTGTATAAAGTACAGACAGAGATATTAAATGATGTTTGGTTATTTTTCTATATGCTCTCTGACTTTGGCCAGATGAAAAGACATTGTATATTAATGGAAGAAGTTACTTTCAGTAGTCTGTACATTTGACTCCCATGTGATGTCACACCAAGTACAAGATTTAAAGTTTTGTTTGTAGAGTGTAAGGATAGGAAGATAACTTAAGCAGAGGCAGGTAAGAATGATAATATTGTCATAGGGATACCAGATTTTCATTATTGTAAGTATACATCATCTGAAAACCATTATTTTGATGTCTATTCAGTTTGAGATCAATAATTCTTTGTTTACAGGTAAGTAAACTGTGATGTCATTATTAATTTTATATTTTATTGTTTGTCTGTTAACATGATTTTTCTTGCTGGCTATCTATCACAGCACAAGAACAGAGTATAAATTCAACATTTTAATTTGCTATAGGAAGAGCATCTATTTCACATAAGAAAAAAATTGTATTGACTTTTCAGATTCTTGGTACTGTAAAGCTAGGAAACTGAGACAGAGAACAGTATAAATGAGACTCAGCTAGATGAATGATTAGAGGAAATAGGCACAGAAAGGAGACTAAGACAGAAAAGGACAATAAGATGATAAAAAGGAGACAGAAAAATTCATAACAGAGACATGGCAAGGGGACTCATTGTTGCATAATGGAAAATAGACAAGCAGAGAGAGGCGGATACCAAGCTACTAAAGGGTGTCATGCAGAGTTTTGGTAATATGATAATTATTAACAAGCCATAATGATGAAAATTATACCCAATCAATATTTTATAGAGCAGTCCTTTGGTGCCAACAGATGTTAAACTTACATGACTTTCACTCTGGGAATAAGACTTTTTTTTATTTGCTTATTAATATATCTTTAATTAAAGAAAAATGTTAAGGTGAATTTAAGATGCGATAAAGATAGATAGGAAAATTCTGAAGGATTTTGAAATGGCACCGCAAGCACCTGTGCTATTTGTAGTCAAAGTTGCTGAAAATTATGTGCACTAAACATTTGTTTGCTTTTTTGGACCTAACTGTGATCATTTGAACCAATATAGCCTCTCAGAAATAGGCTTAAAGTCATCTTATAGCAGTAGAAGAAAAAATTGTGTGTGGCAGTATGGTGCAGGGAAATCCCATCATGGATGGGATAATACAGTGTTGTCCAAACTGGGGTCCTTGGTACGCAACATAGATCATAAGGGTATGTGAACAAACAAGGATCTCTCTCTCTCTCTCTCTCTCTCTCTCTCTCTCTCTCTCTCTCTCTCTCTCTCTCTCTCTCTCTCGCTCTCTCTGTTTGTCTCGCTCTCTCTCTCTCTCACACACACACACACACACACACACACACACGCACACCCACACACACACACACACACACACACACACACACACACACACACACACACACACACACACACACACACACAGAAAGATCACATATTCTATGAATTATATTTTTTGTTTGTGTATTAAATTCGAATTTATTTACCAACACTGCTGCTATGCAGTCTTTTCATAATTAGTATATTTTTTGCATTATCATAAATAAAACTGTTTGTTTAGCCATGGTGACTGGGGGGGGGTACATAGCAGTACAAGAAGATAATAAAGGGTACAATAGGCAAAAATGTTTGGACAACACTGTGATAATACACACATTATGAAAAAATTACAAAATTTATAGGATGTAACCACTCTTATTGATTTTGTTCGCTCCTTAAAATACAGTCCCTGTCATATTCAATAAACTTCTTGATCTTATGGGAGAAAGCTTCTCAGAATTGTGTAATTTTGCATTAGGGATAAGCCTTCCAAGTTATAAAAAATTAGGAGCTGGTAGTAAATTATGTGATAATCTGTCAGTCAAGTAATACATTATTGCCCTAATTTAGTGTAGGCAGAAAGGAGACTGAAATTGCTAAGAGCCAATAATACAAACATTTGTTAAATGTAAGAATTAAAACAAATTTTAGTATACTGTCTAGTTTAGCATACAGTGCTCTTTATATCACTGATGATTCCTTCATACTGTACAGTATATATAATCAACTTGTTTGGTTATTTATTATGAGCAGTTATATTAGGGATAACAGCAATCTTTAAAGATACATTAAAAAAAAAAAAATGCAAAGATCTTTTCTGTCTTCCAAAGATGTCTTTTAGGTAAGCATGTAAAATATCCCAAATTGCTTATTACTTGTTTATGCATTTATACATCATTCACAGGAACTTGGACTTACAATAAATAACATGCTCTGAAATCAGATTTTGTACAAAATAGGCATACCTTATATTGATGTGCTTGTAAAAATGTCTGAATATGACTGCACAAGGTTCTAAAGCTTAAACATACTTCTACCCATGAGATACTCTTGAAAATTCTCTACTGAGTAAACATATAACAAACATAGTTCTCATTCAAAGAGTAGGTGAATGAATAATTTTTCTTAGACTTTGTTTCACTATTTTATTGTGACTCATGGTCTCTGTTCTTGTTAAAATGGCAAATAATTTCACATAATAATATTCTTCTTTAATTTCTGTTGTGTAAGGAATTTGAATTGTTCACATCCAAATAGTTCAGTTTTATTTGTTTTTAAACTCATCAGTATCTGGCAAGGTAGTAGTGATTGCCTGTCCCACAGAATATAAAAAGACATTGAGAGCATTCCAATCTACTGTAGTTCCCTCCTTAAAAAAGTGAATTGCATGACAAAATGACAGACATCTTGTCTGAATGTATCAGAAAAACATTATTATAAAAGAATGTTGAATGTTGATTTGTCTTGGTTGTGGTGCTTTAAGAGAAACCAAGGATACATTTGTAACTGCTCTGCCTGAATGTCCATTGAAATAAAAACCTTCAGATGTGTATTCATTGCAAGTAACATGTGACTGATGGGAGAAACTCAGCCAACTGGCATCGTAAATCAGGGAAACTGAGTCTAGTGGATTCAAAATACTTCACACATAGATGACATAACTTCAAACAAACATATGTCAAGGTAAGTACGCTAATATACAGGGCTTCCAAACCCTTTTTTTATTTCATAGTGAAAATGCACTTACTATTTTACATACTTGCACTCATTTGGGTGAGGGAAGTGGGATAAATTTTGAATGTCCAAAGTCACATGCATGAAAGCAGTTTGGAGTGGGATATTCCTCTTCACACAGTGCCAATACGCAAACCTGTTCTCAGAAATATAAGGGATAAGGGAAAAAAATTTATGCTACAAAGAAGTCTGGAAGCATAGGAGCAAGCAAGAGGGAAGAGCATTAAAGAATTAGTCTTGTACTATTTTTGTGACTTCCAGAAAAACAGGCAGTTGCTGGCAGGCCTTGAGGCCTCTTGTTAAGTATACATCAATTTGAATAACATCATTATATATCAATGCTAGTGATCCTTAATGTTGTCTTGGTAGAAATTATCAAATTGTGTTAGTAACATTTTTATCAGATGATCTCCATTTTTTTCTCATTCTTTTCATTTTACTCTTATAACTTGAAAAAAGGAAATAGGAAATCAATAAAGTCTCAGAAGTCATTAGAATAAAGACTGAAATCATCTTATCCCAGTTGTAATAACAGTTGATTTCTTTTGGCTGAAATACTTGACACTCAAGAGTGCTTGTACCAGTAGAATGATATATTTTTTGCAGTCTTTAAGAATTTAATACTTAATAACTTTTGGATTGAAGAGTAATAGAATACAAGCAAATAGGATAAGATAGAAAAGTGATTGTACACAAGCTGAACTTCAGAGAATCAATTTTTCTCTATGCACATAAAAGAATATGCAAATGAGTTGTTCTTACTCAGACACAAGTTCAATGCTCAGTGAATATTGTTTCAACTAAATGTAAGAAAATTAGTAATGAATAGTGTGTTGTGTTGTAAGTTAAAGAAACTTCTCCAGAAAATAAATTTCATTATGAAGACAAAAAACTATTTATAGTTTGACATGAAATTCTGCTATCAGGAGACCAAAGAATATATTTTAGTATCTTGTAAGGAGGGAGGAATAACTTTAGAAATTAAGAGCATTTGAAGCCAGATAAATGTACAGGTATTCCTAAGAATAGGTAACCGCTTACAAAGAAATATATATTGTGAACAGTACAGTACAGTCTCAGTTTTCATGTTCATGTGATTTGGTTTTGTCAGAAAAAAATTCTTGAGCTTTCTAAGATTCCACACAATAAGACTGAAAAAAATGTAAATGCCATGGTATAGACCAGGAAGAAGGGTATCCAGTTCATTTAAGAGGACAGTGTGTAAGGTTGTACCCAGTTGATAATTTAGAATAAAATGTTCAAGAGGCTTGCTAGAGAAACCACAGCCAACTATAACAAAAAAATGATACAAACTTTAGTGGATTTTCTGTTATTAGAAGTAGTTTGAGTGTGGGGGGAATAGAGCAGAACTATTAAATAGCTGTTGATTAGGTAGATAGCAAATGTATGTGCACACTAGTTTGACGTAGAAACCTCTTTTTAACCCCTAAAGGATAATATACGGCAATCGTTATACTCAGGTATGTTTGGGACACAGGACATGAAATGTAAGTTGTTTTACCTTTCTGTTTAATTGCTGTTTTTTCTGTCCTGTGGGCACAAATAGCTCTGACCTTTTCAGTCCTATAGGGGTTAATGTCTTTCATGAAAGAATCCACATAACTTTGCAATGTTTAGCGAGAAACCTGTTCTTTCCTGGATACTGAAATGGTGTTAGGTGAATTGTTTTTAATTGGAAATATTATACTTTTTATCTTGATGTATATGTATAGAGATAAAGTTTGTAGTACATCATCCCATCATGTGCCTAAAACAGGATTTCAGAATCTGTAATTGATATAGTTAATAATTCTTGTGATGTAGAGTGGAGCTTCACTCATTTTTTTAAATGACACCAGCTACTTGTTGCTGTTATTATATAAATATATATATGAATATATATATCATACAAAATATTGATAAAGCAGATTTACTCGAGTGTTACTTTTTAATGAAGAAAGATGTGTAATCTGTTCACCATGTAAACCCTTGTAAAATGTCTACCTTATATTTTGGAAAACTTATCAACATCACCCTGATATATAACATTATCCATAGCCAAGTTTCTTACAAAAAAATGAATAATAAATTGTATGCTAAAGGGTGCCTAGATATAAACCAGGGACCAGATAAGTCTCTTGTACATCCTAAAAGATAATTTCTATTTTTGTAGGCAGGACACACCTCTTTGTACACGTTATGATTGCTCATGTGTATATAAAACTGTAGAATTACCAAGCACTATGTATGGGTACATAGTTGCATTTTTAACACTTTATCAGAAAAAAGAGCAGATTCTCCTGTGATAGAATAATCAAAGTTTATAGAAAAAAAAGAATAAATATTGTACTCAAAATTAATATGTGAATAGTTTGGTGTATATTTAACACAAAAGTAACACAAAAATATCTAATTTTTTCCAATGAAAGATAAATACAACTTTTTCAGATGCATTGTCTCAATACTTAAATAAATAGCAGCATGGAATATAAAGAAATGAACCCTTCATGAACTATAAACAACCTTACAAAAATTATTAAAATTTACCCTTGTGTGGTTTCCTTGCATAGAAAAATAAGGTTTACCTAGTCAGTTCTCAATGTATCATATAAGGTATATAATATTAGTGATAATAGATCTTGAACAGTTTTATTTCTTTGATATGTACTATAGTTGCTTCATATTTGTTTGGATTTAGTAACAATGTGTGATAACATGCATACATTGATCATTTTAACTTGCCCGCAGTTGGTGGTTACTTTTCTTATTTTTATTTTAATCTAATGGCTTTAAATTATTTCCTTGAAAATATAAAATCAAGATGATGATGTATAGAATTGATAAAATCTTTCTTTCTTTTTTCTTTCTTTAAGTAAGGTGTCTTGAATTTCATGCACATTTATGTAATGCAGTGCTGCATATTTTATATCTTTCTTTTTAATCATTGCAGATTTATATCTGAATATGTCTTCATGTATATATGTTTTGTTTATATGTAAAATTATCTGTATGTAGAAGTAAGTAATGTAAACACTTGTCTTTCATTAAATATGGAAGGAATTACAAGCAGGGCTTTCCTTGTGACAAGATCACTACTGAAACACCAGCTTTCTTTCAAGTGATATGATGTATAGTAAGTCACTAAGCAACTGTGTAGTGACTGTGTAATCCCACAATCTATGTTACCACAGTATTGCATTCACTTTGTATGAATGATGGTGCATTTCTTGTAATTTTCTTTGACCTGTAGCATTAATATGTTCATTTTGCTTTTCACCTTCTCTTGTATGTATTATTAACTGTTGCTGCTGTTTTTGTTAAATTCTTATTCATAGTTTAAAAATATATATATATTGCTTCCCATTCTATGTATGATGTATGATCTAGTGTACTGTGTATTTATTAAATGAAACAGGCTTTCATAATTTACAGAATGTCTTTGGTAGATTTATGTGCATTCAACTACTGTTCTTGTAATACCTTGATAAAGACTGTATATTATTTGCTTTAAAAATATTATGGCCAGTCATACCTGTAGCATTTGTTCAGTAAATGACAACCAGTAAAGTCTTTTTCTTTACATCAAACATTCAGAGCTGTTTTCTTTTATTATCAGATATACTAGATAAAATTTGTTTCTCTAAACTGATTATATTCATGATATGTTGAGAGGAAATTTTGAAATAAGTATATCCTTTATTTGATAATTGTGGTATACATTTGAATGTTTTCTTTGAGATAACTTTATACCAGTTCTTTGGAAAAAACATAAGTCTTTTAGAGTATACAAAAGTGAAGACTGCTCCGCTGGAAATCTATATATTTTTTTCTTTTAGAAAATACTACTACTGTTAATAACATAAAAAATAAATATGTTCAAATAAATTTTAATAAAACCTATATGGCACATATTAAAAAAAAAAAAAAAATTGCAATGTCATTTTTCTACACTTCAATTATAACAATTATTACACTAAACATTTCAGTAAATGCTAATACCATAAAAAAAAAATTAGATTAGCATCAAGTGGGAAATATTTAAACACTCTGCATTTATATACATATATATATATATGTACCGATATATAAATGTTTCTTTCCTTAAACATCAATATGGAGTATAAATCTAAGAATATACATTAGAATTGCACTTGCGATATTAGGAATAATTGGGAGAGAGAGAGCTAAAAGAAGAGAAAGCATGCTATGTGAGCATCTCCTCGTCCAAACATCTCTTCCTTCCCTGAGAACTAGTATTGATCCAAGACTGTCTTAAGGTGGCCTGGAGTTTCTGCGTCTCCACAATGTAGTCTGAGAGTTCGTGCTCACACATTGCAGGCAGAACACCTGGGATATAAACTGAAAATACCTGAAAAAAAAAAAATATATATATATAAATAAATAGTAATAATATTAAAGACAACAAAAATCACAGACATGGTGGTTTCATATGGTCGTGGAGGAGACAGGTGGAAAAAGATTGGATATTTTTTCTTTCTTTCTGTTTCACCAGCTAAAAATTGTTACGAAATGAAAAATTTGAATGCCAATATCCTACTATGACACCACCAAAAAATATGGCTACATATTTACCAATTTAAATGTATCAGTATCAAAAAAACCTGCTCTGACAAACTGAAATATAATTATGTAAATATTAACAATAACTGACATCAAAGAATACAAAGTAGTAGCGATAAACATGTCAAACTACTAACCTGTGGATATGTCTGTGCATACGCTGGTCTTAACTTGTAAAGATTCTTGACGAGAGATGCTAAAACATGTGGAGCCACGTAGAATGGTTTAGCTTCAGTTATGTGTTTTATCAATGCTGAAACAAAATTCAAGAGTATGTATGAATGTAGGGCAATGAAATGCATTAAAAGAAGAAGAAGAAAAAAAAAACTTAAAAGTGAACTTTAAGACTAAACTCCCAACTAATTTTCGTTTGGAACTCAATTGCCATATTCTGAAAGTAAGTTTTCCCTATTAAATAGGTCTCAGTCATGTGTGTTATGATTATATAAAAGTTTTGGACTACTCAGACCATACCATATCATTTGAACTAATTGCCTAACTCCCTTAACTCCTTACCCTTATACTATAACCCATCAGTTCCCCCTCTCAACCCTTTTCACTACCAATAATGCCTCTAGTATTGTTCAACCTCTAATTTAACCCTAATCATTAACTCATTCCTAACCCTTCTAGCTACTATACTTTACCATAGTGCAATATGACCTTGATGTCTAGCACATTGAGTTGTTTTAACCATGAACCATTAACAAAAACATGCAGTATCATTATGAAATCAAAACAAACTTTTAAAAGAATGTAATATATGCGTATCAGCACTTACCCAATAACCTAGCTATAACGGGGTCAATAACAGCTGTACAAAATATCTTTTGAAGTTCTGTCCGTAATGTGGATGATAATTTAGTTTCTACATACACCCTATTCTGTAAGAAAGAAAAAATAATAACAATAATAAAATCAAGCATAATTATCAACCTATAATGTATTATAAAGCCACTTGATATTAGACAATAGCATTTTACAGTAACAAAAACCATTGTACATTTTTTTTTCTCCCCCTCCCCCCCTTTATATAGCCATACCATGAAATGAAATAAGAAGAGATAATTGCACTTACCAGATATGTAAATATTGGAATGATACCATCTAAACTATACATGACACGATGAATGAGAGAATAATAACTGTCAATAAGGTGAAGATCATCCACATCCTGAAAAAAAAAATATATATATATACTTATGAATATGATTAACAAGGATATTTTTCCCCAATATTCAAAACACAATTGACACCAATTTATCATCACACAGAAAAAAACCTGTTTTGTGGGAAAAGAGAGAGAGAGAGAGAGAGAGTGAGAGTGAGTGAGTGAGTGAGTGAGTGAGTGAGTGAGTGAGTGAGTGAGTGAGTGAGTGAGTGAGTGAGTGAGTGAGTGAGTGAGTGAGTGAGTGAGAGAGAGAGAGAGAGAGAGAGAGAGAGAGAGAGAGAGAGAGAGAGAGAGAGAGAGGGGGCGAGAGAGAGAGAGAGAGAGAGAGAGAGAGAGAGAGAGTGAGTGAGAAACTGTTTTGTGGGAAAGAGAGAGAGAGAGAGAGAGAGAGAGAGAGAGAGAGAGAGAGAGAGAGAGAGAGAGAGAGAGAGAGAGAGAGAGAGAGAGAGAGAGAGAGAGAGAGAGAGAGAGAGAGAGAGAGAGAGAGAGTGAGTGAGAAACTGTTTTGTGGGAAAAGAGAGAGAGAGAGAGAGAGAGAGAGAGAGAGAGAGAGAGAGAGAGAGAGAGAGAGAGAGAGAGAGAGAGAGAGAGAGAGAGAGAGAGAGAGAGAGAGAGTGTGTGAGAGTGAGAGTGAGAGTGAGAGTGAGAGTGAGTGTGAGAGTGAGAGTGAGAGTGAGTGTGAGTGTGAGTGTGTGAGTGTGAAAGTGCATATGCATGTGCCTATGTGTACTCATTCTTAAACATCACCCCTTCCTCCCCATTTCCTTACCTGCATATCTTCCGCAACCTTGAGAAAATGTTTGTTTATATGTGAAGTGAGGTCATTATACAGTGCCTCCGAATACTGTTGGCACACACACTTATAGGCTGCCGAATACATTGGCTCAAACTGTATGACAGGTCCTGTGTGTGGGGGTGAGGGGGGCCCTTGCAATAAACGATCGACAGCTTCTCTCAACTGAGGCCAGTAGGTGTTGCAGTAATCTTCATCTGACATACTGGTCATGGCTGTATTAGAAACCAGGAACACGTAGGATTAGAATAAAAGCAATTACAATAAGGACACCAGCAAAACATACAATGGCTAATCTTTACAGTATGGATGCATTAAGTTACGGCAAATTGAATGTGATACTCTTGTAGAGGACAAAATGTTGCAATAATCAGTACAAAAACTAATCTGCAGGCACAAATGGTAACACCGCAAATACAGGAAATTTTTTACGGAAAGTGCCAATCTTTGCCTAAATCTGCTCAGTGCTCCTGAATTTCAGCTCTATCTTGCCATGAATATTAAGGTAAGGAAAATGTTTCAAGGGGTGGTGTTAGGGGGCAGAGCCCTCTATCAACCCTCTCCTCGGGCAGTGCCCAAAGGGCAACTTAGAATGATGAATAAGTTTTTTGATGTGGAGTTGGGGATAAAGAAATAACAGAAATAATTCAATTACATTCAATTAACAAAAGCAAATGAAAAAAATCTATCAAATTCTTGGTACCTTGCTAGGCATTTCGATACCAATGACTTCCAAGGACATTTGATTCTTTCAAGGATTCTATACAGCCTTAGAATATAAAATAATTTTGTTATATCCCAGAATAAACAATCCACAAAAAAGTATTATCTTAAACCTACAAACAATTAAATCCATGGCACCACTGTTCACTGTAAACCATTTCCTATGATAAGGTAGATTTCTAAACTACAATGGCTTGTTATATAATTTAATACATGCTAATATTACCAATATCAAAAATATTTCTTTCC